>NC_133331.1:2481881-2529845 GCF_042186555.1 Aquarana catesbeiana
GTTTGGTACTGAGGAAGCGTGGCGATACGCGTGTAGGGGCGGAGCATAGTGACGTGCATCTGAGTCTCACCTGGTGAGTGTTATATGCTTGTTACATCTTTGATCTAGTAAGTGTTTCTGTATAGCGGGGAGAACTAATAAATATATCCATACTGAACACTCGATGTTTATCTTTCCTATTATCCGATGGGAGTTGTGAGTATCGGATTATTCACTACATACAACGTGAGATGAGGATTGGAGACATTTGTTTTTTGCTGCTTCCATTCTCCATGTGGAGTGAGGAGAGGAAGAGATCCATTAAATGGAGGGATAAGAAGTGGAGTTGCTTGATCTGGATGTGAGGAGGAGATATTTGGGCTTTTTTTTAATCTTTTACATGGAGGTGTGCAGAGAATCTGAGGATTGATACATTGTTTTTCTTTCACTGTTTTATGGGATACATTGCTGAACTTTTCACAGAGGAATTTATCTAGAGAGACTTTAGCAATATATTTCATTTATCCTCCTTTTTACTTGTTTTGATTCAATGTTGATTTTTTTTTTTGCTGCACTACATTGATTTATATGGTTTTTTTTTATAACTGTAAAAAATATCATTATCTGATATCGGCTATCAGCTTGAAAAGTGTCCGAAAAAAATCGGTATTGTATCCGTCCTGAAACCCCCCCCCCCCCCGATATCGGTCGCCCCTACTACTGCTGATTGCAAGCCAATCCTGGAAGAGTAAACAATTGTATATGTATTGGATACCATATCATGGCATCGCTAATTCTCTGCCAGATAATCAGGAAGAAAAAGAAAAAGGTAATATTTATAGTTGAAATCTGCCTCCTCTCTCCCTCTGAAAAAAAACAGCAAGTACAAATTGATATTTATTCTCCCCCCCCCCAGATCCTATGACGGCTCTATGACTCAGATTGCAGCTTGTCCAGAGAAGTCACACTCTCGGCCCATTTATGGTGCACATCAATAGAGGTGAATGTTCAGATCGCTCTTCAGAGAGCATGTGAGAGACAGTAAAGACACATCACCTCTCACCCTCTGCTTGAACCCCCATATTAGCACGCCACAACTGTGTGCACTGCATGCGCCTGCATGGGTCACATACAGAGGTCGCTACACCCCCACTGAGAGCAACAGGGGGTGTAATTTCTGCTACAAAGGCGCAAAGCATCGCAGCCGTGTGATTTGTACACCCTCAGCCGCCAACATGGAGTCAAGTCATTAGAGGACAGGGGAGCATTCTTCACAGCCTAAGGAAAACAGGTTTAACCTCCACGTTCGGAAAGGCTTCTTTACTGTAAGAGGTGTGAAGGTGTGGTATATAGACTCCCTCAGGAGTAGAACTGTTCTGGCCAACTCACATTTTTATTTTTTTTTTTAAACAAAGCTGGAGCCATTCCCAAATACACAAAATATAACGTGATACTAATATTTAGAGAGTAGACTAAAAGGCGGTGGTGCAAATCTTCCAACTTTTCTGTCTTTACACTCTGAGGGGAAAATAAATACAATTTTTGTTGCCAGCAATATTCTTATCCCTCTCCCTCAGAACTTGTGATGTAGCCTATCAAAAGGTTTCAAAGATGAAATGCAAATCTGAACAAGTTTTCAGTTTTCAATTAAAAGCGGAGACACCAATTCTTCCTTACCAGGTGCGATGTTGTTCTCTCACTCCTTCCAAGTCACAGGACGGGACGGGACGGGACGGGACGGGACGGGTTCTCTCTCCCCCCCCCCCAACCCCCCCCCCCCCCGAACACACCCGCCGTCACAATTCAAAACCAGTGTGGCCCTGCCTTCTCACACACAGTATCAATCGTATTTTTCACTCCATAAGACGCACTCCCCTCCCCCCAAAAAAAGGTTCAAATGCCTGTGAGCCTTATGGAGTGAATACTGCCCAAGCCCGCCCCCCCCCCCCGTCACAATACAGGGCGCCCATCTCCTGTGAGCGCCGGGCGATCTCCTGTCATTCACAGAAGACAGAGCAGCCCTAGTGGCCGAATGGAGTACTGCCGCTCGGGCTGCTCCATCTTCTGAGTGACAGGCGGATGTGAGGACGTCCTCGCCAGTCACTGGTAAGGCTGCATTTAACCGGCTGCCGACCAGTTTTACTGCAGCAGAATGGCACAGCTGGGTGAAAGGGCGTTACCTTACGTCGCTTCGCCTTTTGGCCACGTGTGCCCAGAGCCGATGCGAGTGCCCGGCGGGCATGATGACGGCCGGGCACCCGCGATCACTCGTGGCAGAGCAAGAACCAGAATCTGTGCGTGTAAACACACAAATCCCCGGTTCTTTCAGAGGAGAGGAGACAGATCGTGTGTTCCTACTAAATATCAACACCGATCGCTCTCTCTCCTTCTAGACAGTCCCCTCCCCCTACAGTTAGAACACACCTAGGGAAAAAATTTAATCCTATGATCGCCCCCCTAGTGTTAACCCCCCTTCCCTGCCAGAGACATTTACGCAGTAATCAATGCATTTTTATAGCACCGATCATTGTATAAATGTCAGTGGTCCCAAAAAGGTGTCAAAAGTGTCCAATTTGTCCGCCGCAATATCGCAGCCCCCGAGAAAAAAAACAAAAAAAACAAAACACATTTTGCAGATCGCCGCCATTACTAGTAAAAAAAATTAAATAAAAATGCCATAAATCTATCCCCTATTTTGCAGATGCTATAACTTTTGAGTAAAACTAAACAAACGCTTATTGCGATTTTTTTAACCAAAAATATGAAGAAGAATACGTATCGGCCTAAACTGAGGAAAAAAATTATTTATTTATTTTTTTTAAATTGTGGGATATTATAGCAAAAGATTAATTTTTTTTTTTAAATTATCGCTCTTTTGTTTATAGTGCAAAAAAAAATACAAAAAAAAAAAAACGCAGAGATGATCAAATACCACCAAAAAGATAAAAAAGGACGTCAATTTTGTTTGGGTACAACGTCGCACGACAGCGCGATTTTCAGTTAAAGCCACGCAGTGCCATATCGCAAAAAGTGCTCTGGCCATTGAGCAGCCAAATCTTCTGGGGCTGAAGTGGTTAATGGACGCGGGTCAGGCCGCACCCTCACCGACGCGGGTCAGGCCGCACCCTCACCGACGCGGGTCAGGCCGCACTTTATGGGCACTGGTAAATATTTTAGTACACCATTAGGTTCAGAATATTTTTTTTTCTCTTGTTTTCCTCCTCTAAAACCTAGGTGCGTCTTATTGAGCGAAAAATATGGTATACAGTTTGCAGTGAATAAATGAGCTACAAGTACCGTCTTCCACTGCGGCAGACAGCTTGTAGATCCTCCATGAAATGCCGGGGGGCGCTGGAGAGCGCTCTTGTAGTTCACCAACTGCCTGCCTGTATGGGAAGTACAGATAGTCTCCAGGAGCCTGACATCGCACTGTTGACTGCAGGTGCAAAGCTTTACAAGCTGCACTATAAAAAAAAAAAATAAAGAAATAAAACCTGCTTTTTTTGCCACAAAAAGATGTGCATTCATTTTTTGTACACAAAAAAAGATGAACCCGTCCTTTAAGGGCAAACCAAACAATACTATAAGCTTTTACCTTTCCAACCAGAGCCGGCACTATGTGCCTTCACCAAACTAAATAAATTGTGAAGAGCCGGGTAATGTGGGGAGGTGTCCTGACATTGTTTTTCTTCCTACATGTGAAATCCCTGGTGATCGATCCTACCAGTCCCCTTCCTATAAAAACTGACCACACTAAGCATAAAACACACCGCATAGTCAGTTCTCTAGCTATGCTGGGAACTAAGCCTGTTCCTCCAATGATCAGACTTGTGCCGACACCCTGCTCTGCACATGCTCAGTAGCGCCCTATTTTTTTGGCACTGTGCTGAATATCTAGAAGCCGATCTGCCGACATCCTCAAGAATGTCTGCAGCTCAGGGCTTCAACAAAATGGCCACCTCCAACAAGAAGGAACCGGCGCAAATGCTGAAGGCCCACGCTGGGGTCGATTTACTATAACCAGAGAGTGTAAAATCTGGTGCAGCTGTGCATGGGAGACAATCAGCTTCCAGGTTTTTATTTGCCAAAGCTTAATTGAAGAAGCCGATTGGCTCCCCATGCACAGCTGCACCTGATTTTACACGCTCCAGTTTTAGTAAATCTCCCCCACTGATTTTAGGTTGCATAATTTATGTGGAATGGATGATCCTGGCTAAAGTACACATTCTATATTTTTATTTTATCAAGTTGTTAAAAAAGGTAAAGTTCCGCTTTAGCTATGACTAAGCACCAACATACGGTGTGAAACGCGTAAGCTATTCAGCTCTGCCTCTGTACCATATGGACTGAATTTGGATTTTAATAATTTTCTAAATAAAGATGTTGTATCAGTGTGCGGCCGTCCAGGACTTCTTTTTGCCGATTGTTCCGCTTTAAGGAGGTGCTAGTCAGTCATCTGCAGGCTCCGCCTACCATTTCACCCCCCCCCCCCAAATGTTGAAGAAATTTTAGCACACTGCTGCTGGTGGTCGCTTGTTCCTCCTGTGTAGTGAAGGCTCCCCCTCCGCCCTGTGCACGGCCCCCCTCCCTACTTGTGGATGTGTAGGGAGCATGTCTCTGCATGTCGGGGGGAGTCTGCGTGCGCTGCGGCTCTGATTGGAGCCGTGCCTGGCGCGGCTCTCCTCGCTCGACGGCGTCCGCCTGTCTTACTTTCCCCTGTGTGGCGGCTGTTTCCGCCCACACCTGCCCTCACTTATCCTTATTGGCCAGCCCTTACCTGCGTGAGACGTCCCATGCGCTGCCTAATATGCATTAGTTGTCTTGCAGCTATATGAGGAAACGATCTTCCCCTGATATTAGCTGTTATTCGGCAAGAGCATTTCTCTGCATACAGAACCGTTTGGCTACTTGGACCCTTGGAGGTTGGTTTACATCTATATTACTACTCAGCTCCTATTTCCCTGCGATGCATTGTTGCACTTTGGATATCATCATTTGTTACCCTTTGACCTTATGCTTGCTTAATTTAAGAGTGGTTATCATTTCTTTATTACTATATTATATCTCTAATGCTATTTATACCAGTTAGTAACTATAGACTTATTAAAATCCCCCTTTTATTATGATTGCAACTACAATATTTAAGTCCAACTGCTTTGTTGTGAACATCCATGCACTAGGTTACCTCACACTTGCAGGCATTTAACTTTTTGAATATATTTATTTTGTTTTAAGGTCCTTGCTCCCCTTTAGGGGTCGCTACCATCCCATAGCAACACCTTTTGGGTCTCTAATTCGGTGGTACTTCGCTCATCGGTTGTCACCAACATTCAATCCCACCCTTCTTGGGAAGATTGATAGACCACTACATCTGCAATTACCTAGATTGTCTCCTACCTCCCATGCTACCAAACCACTACCCGCAGAAACCTTTGCAACCTCAACCCTTCCCTCCTTCATTCTGCTACTGATCGCCTTTATGACAAAAATCGTACCCCTGTCCTGCCCAGACCTAACCACTTCCATCTACAACACACCGTCATCCTCCCTCGACGTACTCGCTCCTCTATCTACACGCAGAACCAGGCCCCCCATCTGCCACAACCCTGGCAAAACAGACATCAGAAGTCTCAAGAGGCCTTCAGCCGTTCTCTTGAGCGAGCGTGACGTAAATCCAAATCCCTGCAAGACTTTAACCTCTACAAATCTGCCCTTCTCCAATACAACTCCTGCCTCCACACTGCTAAACAAACCTACTACAACCCTCTCATCAAAACCTCGTCAACTATTTTCTACCCTTAATGCCTTACTTCACCCACCAACTTGCTTACCGCTCAGATTGCCAATCATTTCAAAAGCAAAATCGACAATTCGCAAGGAGATATCCAGCATTCAACTTCCCCCCCTACCCAACATATCAGGTCCAACACCACACTCAATACTCTCCTCCTTCTGCCCAGTTACCACAGAAGAAGTTGATAAACTTCCTCACCACCTGTCCCCTCACAATTACTGCGACCACCTTCCCACTCTATCCTAAACTCCCCAACCCACATCTTCAACCTCTCCCTCTCCTCCGGCACCTTTCCTTCCCCACTCAAACATGCACTGGTTACCCCATAACTCAAAAAACCCTCACTAGACTCCACCTGTTTGAATAACTTAAGACCCATCTCCCTGCTCCTGTTTACCTCCAAGCTCATTGAACGCCTTGTCCATGACTGAATGAGTCGCTACCTTCACGGACAACAACCTTCTCAACCCCCTACAGTCCGGCTTCCGTCCACAACATTCTACTGAAACTGCCCTACTAAAACTCACCAATGACCTACTAACTGCTAAAACCAATGGCCACTACTCCATACTCATACTCTTAGACCTCTCTGCTGCCTTCGACAGTTGACCACACACTCCTCAGCAAATTACACTCCCTTGGCCTTCGTGATTCTGCTTTATCCTGGTTCTCCTCCTACCTATCTCAGCACACTTTCAATGTTACTTACAAATCCCATCTCCTCCGCTCCTCTTACGCTCTCTGTTGGGGTACCCCAAGGCTCAGTCCTTGGACCCCTCCTATTCTCGCTCTATACCTCTCCTATTCTTCTCTGTTGGGGTACCCCAAGGCTCCCATGGCTTCCAATACCACCCAGATCTCTCTCTCCACTCCTCAACTCACCCCCTCACGGATCTCAAACTTACTGAATGACATCTCGGTATGGATGCCACACCACTTTCTCAAACTCAATCTTTCTAAAACTGAGCTTGTTATGTTTCCTCCTTCCCGGTCCCCCCCCCCATGACTTTACCATTAAGATCAACACCACAACCATTGGTCCCTCCACACATGCCAGGGTGCAATCCTTTACTCTGACCTCTCCTTCAGCCCCCACATCCAATCACTGGCTAAATCCTGCCGCCTTAACCTTCACAACATCTCCAGAATTCCACCCTTCCTGACTAATGACACCACAAAGCAACTTATTCACTCCTTGATTATTTCCCGCCTTGACTACTGCAACTCTCTCCTCACAGGTTGACCCTTACACAGGCTCCTCCCCCTTCAGTCTATTATGAATGCTGTTGCTAGACTAATACACCTCACTAATCAATCCGTGACTGCTGCTCCTCACTGCCAATCTCTTCACTGGCTTCCCCTCCCACACCGTAAAAAATTCAAAATGCTAACCACAACATACAAGGCCATTCACAACATCGCCCCCCAGCTACATCACCAACCTCTGCAGATATCGCCCCCCTCCGCTCCTCCCAGGACTTCCTGCTCTCTAGCTCCCTTGTTACCTCCTCCCATGCTCGCCTCCAGGACTTCTCCAGAGCCTCTCCCATCCTCTGGAACTCCGTCCCGGTATATCCGATCAGCCCCTAACCTGTCCACATTCATGACTTCTCCAGAGCTTCTCCTATCCTCTGGAATTCCCTGCCCCAGTATGTCCAATCAGCCCCTACCCTGTTCACCTTCAGGACTTTCCCAGAGCCTCTCCCATCCTCTGGAACTCCCTGCCCCGTATATCCAATCCCCTAGCCTGTCCACCTTTAGGAGATCCCTGAAAACTAACTTATTCAGGGAAGCCTATCCCACACCCACCCCCATCAAATCATTCCCCGCATCTATTACCTTTTGTACCACCACCCCCTCCCTTTAGACTGTAAGCTCTATGACCCGGGCCCTCCTGTATTCTACTGTAATTGTGCTGTTCCCCCTCTGCATTGCAAAGCGCTGCGTAAACTGTTGGAGCCATATAAATAGTTAATTATAATAACAATAATAATAATTATTTCCTTGTACCGGCCGCACGCACTTCCACGCTTGATTGCAGTCTCTATTTCCTTTGTTTTTACTATTATCCTTCCAAGTGACTGGTATGTTTTTACTCTGCCTCAACAATGCTCATCCCCGTTTACTGTGAACATGAATGTTATCTCATTGTAGAATACCAATACAGCGGTGTTACCTCATACGACATCGCCCTGAAGAAAGGGCTCTACAGGAGGTCCACAAACATGTTGGGATTAGTATTGAAGGACCTGCTTTTTTTAATTCATGTCTGCTATATGAATTTGTTTATGCTGTATACATAAAATCCTTTTTGGTGCTGTATGCATAACAATAAATTTCAATTTTTTATCAATTGTTGATTAGTTGCCTCAAAAGTCCCCAGTATTCCTTGGGGGGGTACTTCCTTTATAATACCCCCCCAAGAATTGTGTTCAGGAATCACTAGTGAGAAGCTAATGGACGGAAGACTATACCAGCACACAAAACAAGGTGCAGATGAGGACTGAAGTTTAATAGAACTCAGAAGAAAGAATATTCAGGGCAGTAGAATTCTTACCCAGCAACCACCTCACTTGCCCCACGCCATCTACCCTCCACCCATCGGCACACACGAGTCAGGAAACATCTCAATAGCATTTTGTGTTTTATTATACGACAACGCGTTCTGTATTAAAAAGGATGGAGGTAGGGTGTCTGTCCTGGTTTGACACCCCTCCTGCCCCCCCTCGGGCAGTGTGAGGGGATTGGCGCAAATAAAATTAAAGACCAAAAACAAAAAAAACAAAGTATTTCCTTCTTAACCCAGGCAGCAGCTCCTGTGCACAAGTCGAGTTTCTGGCCTTTGGGGCATTCAATGGAACCCTGAACCCCCCACCCCTCCCCCAAAAGGGAGGGGTGAACCCCATTTACGAAGCAGCAGCACCATAGGATCTGCCTCCAGGCTTTGTGCGGTCACAGCGACGCCCTTGCAGGATTTCTTGTGACCCTCTTAATAAAATGTTCCCGGGGGTGGGGTTCAGCTCTGCTGAGTCTTCTCCCTGGATGAGTATTCGGTGAACCGGTCCAATGCCCTTTGTTTTCCCCCGGGGCCCTCTGCTCTTGGTTGGGAATGTTTGGGGTGGGTGGACACTGACCTCCTGACCAGAGGAGGGTGTTCATTATTGCTGAGCCATCTATTGCAAAGGAAAAAAAAAAAAAAAAAAATAAGAAAAAGTAGAGTTAGAAATCGGTTCCGTGGAAAGAAATGGGGTCACTCTGAAGTACATGGGGGGTGGGGGGGGCTGCTGACCTGTTGGGGTTGAGGTTCTCCGGTCCTGCTCGCCAGTCGGCTCAAAATGTTTCTCTCTGACATCTGCAGTCGAACGGCCACAGGTGGGATTCGGGCGATGGTGGTGGGGAGTCTGGTGACGTCTGCCTTCATGTCACTTAACAGTTCCTCCAACTGCTTAAGTACTACCAGTATAGTGAGAGAGACAAAATGAGAAAAAATACTAAAGTGCATCAAGCAGGACATTCCCCACCCTTCACAGTCCAATCTCAAAATAGGAAAAAAAAAACAAAACAAAAAAAGCAAACAAAAAATATATAACCAAATTTTTTTGTGAAATATAAAAAGTTGTTACCCCGAGTAAATAGATACCCAGCGTGTCACGCTCATGGAATGGAGACAAACTACGATACTTGTAAAGAAAACAATCTCCATAGGCAACGCTTGAAATTTAAATTTTTTTTTTTTCAAGATACCAGTTTAGAATTAGAGGAATTCCGGTGCTAGAATTATTGCTCTCACTATAACGTTCCCAGCGATACCCCACGTGTGTGGTGCGAACACCGTTTACATAAACGTGGGGGAGACTTCTGCATACGTTTGCTTCTGCGAGTACAGAGTTTGGCGCCATTCCAAGGGCATACGTGATTTTAAAGCATGACAAGTTTGGTATTTATTTACGCGGAATAACATTGTTTACATATTCCCCAAAAAGCTGGGTATTCGTTTGTGTGCAACAAAATTCGTTATATTTTTTTCCAGAAAAACTGTGTTTTGAAAAATAAAAACAAAAAACCGCTTCGCGCAAAAAAAGAAAAAAAAAAAAAACGTATAATGTTTAGGAGTTAAGTAATTCTCTAGGGACAAAAACAAAACAAAAATATCTTTTTATACATGCAGGAGAGAAGTGTCAGAATTGCCCAGTTGGCAAGTGGTTGAAGAATTTAGCGGTGACCGTTAGTAGTATATAGAGGGTGACAACTTGGGGAGTAGCGAGGCTTTAGTCCCATAGAGAGGGATGGTAAAGATGAAGGCGGAGCTTAGATTAGCAGCTGAAACGTACAGACTGTTATGCAAGAGTTACCTTTATGAAGAACGGCATTTGCTGGCTTGTTTCCCGCCATGGACTCTTTAGATAAGTGCTGATGACTTTCCGCCAAACACTCCACCTCTGCGAATCTCGTGTTCAGAGCCATGGAGGGGTGGGAAGGGTCTTCTGACATGTTCAGGTAAGCGGCTCTTCTTAGCTGCTCTTCTATGACAAGTGCTTGTTCTAAGAGCTGTGCAGAGACAAATAAACAGTGAGAACTCGTATAAAGACCAAAGGCCCAGAGGAAATGCCTCCTATCTGAATGTTCTGTGGGACAAATCCCCTCATTAGTTGTCAGTGCAGAAGCTCAAGAATTTGTCCAAATGTGCAGAAAGTTAAAGAAGTGTGACCTCCATTTCCAAACTCACCAAATAGGAATGAGAATGCAGAAAAGGCTTTCCCCAACTTTACTACCCTAATGGCAGTAACTTAAAACAGGGCCGTCTTAAAGCATGGGTGCCCCTATGATAATCTCACATTACATCATACTTGCCAACTGTCCCGGATTTACCGGGACAGTCACGCTTTTTACTAAGCGGTCCCCAGGATGGTTGTGTCCCGGGCAATGCCCCAGAACCTGTACGGTGCCCTCCTGTCTCCCCAATACTGTGTTCTGTGTGTTTATTAGGATTGAATTTATGGCATGTTTTCTTATAGTATAAAAATTATTATATAAAAAACATATGCTTAATTCTTTAAATGAAGCACGTAGGTATAAAAAGATGTTTAAAGGTATAATACATAATGGTAATCATGATTCAGTGTAAACAGGGTAGATGATCCATTAATATATCGAGAAATATATAGATATATAAAAATATGCACTGTCACTGGCTGGGAAGGGGTTAACATCAGGGGGTGATCAAAGGGTTAACTGTATACCCAACCAGTGTTTCTGTACTGTGCGCCTGGCCAGTGTTGGAGGGGGAGGCATAGATGTGTACCTGCTTTGCAGAGACACAGGATCCATGCCTCCTCTCCTGACACAATAGCGATCTGCGGGTGCTGGTGGACAAGTCCGTGGTACCCGCCCATTGTCTCCTGCCGTGAATAATTACAGCGGTGGTGAGCTGGCGGCAGTAGCGCGCATTTGCGCCTGCTACCCAGAAGTGCAGGATCACATGTGTGTATGTATATGTATACACATACGTCGGCACAATGGCACAGCTGCGCAAATGGGTGTACCTGTACGTCCTCTTTAAAATCGCTTGCTAGCG
This sequence comes from Aquarana catesbeiana, assembly GCF_042186555.1. NCBI lineage: Eukaryota > Metazoa > Chordata > Amphibia > Anura > Ranidae > Aquarana > Aquarana catesbeiana. Next base: position 2,493,230 of record NC_133331.1, read on the forward strand.
GCCGCGCGTGAGCTTGCCTGCGGGTCCCGCGGACTCTATGTCCGCCGGTGGCCCATGATCGTGACGCGGAGCGGCAGAGCAGGGAGAGGTCTATGTAAACAAAGCATTCCTTGTTCTGCCTAGCAACATGACAGGGATCTACTGCTCCCCGTCATCGGGAACAGTGATCTCATGTTCTAGTGAGCCCATCCCCCCCTACAGTTAGAACACACTGAGGGAAGACAGTTCCTTGATCACCCCCTAGTGGTTAACCCCTTCCCTGCCAGTGTTATTTACACAATAATCAGTGCATATTTATAGCACCGATTGCTGTATAAAATGTCACTGATCCCAAAATAGTGTCAAAAGTGTCCGAGGTGTCCGCCGCAGTCACGAGAGATTTTTATATTTATATATATATAAAAATTGCAGTTCGCCACCATTACTAATAAAAGAAAATTAATAAAAATGCCATAAATTTCCTATTTTGTAGATGCACAAAACAAAATGCTTATTGCAAATTTTCACCAAAAATATGTAGAATATATATCGGCCTAAACTGAGGAAGAAATTTGTTTGGGATATTATAGCAAGAAGTAAAAAAATATAGCTTTTTCTTCAAAATTGTCGCTCTTTTTTAGAACGCAAAAAATAAAAAAAAAAACGTAAGAGGTGATCAAATACCACCAAAAGAAATCTCTATTTATGGGGAAAAAAAAAAAAGACATCAATTTTGTTTGGGTGCCACGTCGCGCAATTGTCAGTTAGAGTAACGCAGTGCCTTATCGCCAAAAATGGCCTGGTCATGAAGGGGGTAAAATCCTTCCAGAGCTGAAGTGATTAAAGTTTATATTCCCCTCTCCGCTGTTCTCATTTAGAGAGGGATGGAGGCACCGGACCTTACCAGGTCATCTCCTCATTTAAAGTCTCATTGTTCTTTTTTATATATGCTTAATTCAATCAACTATTTATACTTTAATTCTTAGGTTGGTGCGTAAATTGGGGCCGACTGGAAGGGGGCTACAGATAATGGTTAGGCATAAGAGATTTCAGAAGGAGGGGAGCAAAGGCAGGGCAGGCACTCTGCAAGCATTCCGTATTCATTTCATAAATAAAAAAATAGAACAAGTTCCACTCTTAGCACCAGTAAAGTCCCTTGACTGCTAAGGACCAGGACTGGAGGTGGGACAAAGCCCCAGCTGATCCTGAATGCTGCCAGAATCCGGGTTGATTTACTAGAACTTGAGTGTGCAAAATCTGGTGCAGCCAATCAGCTTCTAACTTCAGCTTGTTCAATTAGGCTTTGACAATAAAACCTGGACGCCGACTAAAATAGCTTTCACCCAAACATTTATTACAGGTACTTATAGCGCTGTCATCAGTCCCTGCCCTCAAGGAGCTTACAGTCTAAGGCAAACATGGCTGAATTCACAGAAAAGCCAGCTGAATCCAGAGTGGTTTGCTATGGGTTCCTGCACTTTGCCTTCCTAAATGAGGTAGCCATGTCCTGTCGAGCCTTTAAGGGAGAGCACTTTACTGTGTGCGTCCCTCCTAAACAGACAGGTTTACTGTACGTCCAGCCATTGCTTCCCACAAATCATGACTTGAAGAGGGGCGTCTGCGATGAAGACTGGACGGGGGGAGCCGCCACGTTGGCAATGAAGACTGGACGGGGGAGCCGCCACGTTGGGCAATGAAGACTGGACGGGGGAGCCGCCACGTTGGGCAATGAAGACTGGACGGGGGAGCCGCCACGTTGGGCAATGAAGACTGGACGGGGGAGCCGCCACGTTGGGCAATGAAGACTGGACGGGGGAGCCGCCACGTTGGGCAATGAAGACTGGACGGGGGGAGCCGCCACGTTGGGCAATGAAGACTGGACGGGGGAGCCGCCACGTTGGGCAATGAAGACTGGACGGGGGAGCCGCCACGTTGGGCAATGAAGACTGGACGGGGGAGCCGCCACGTTGGGCAATGAAGACTGGACGGGGGAGCCGCCACGTTGGCAATGAAGACTGGACGGGGGAGCCGCCACGTTGGCAATGAAGACTGGACGGGGGAGCCGCCACGTTGGCAATGAAGACTGGACGGGGGAGCCGCCACGTTGGCAATGAAGACTGGACGGGGGAGCCGCCACGTTGGCAATGAAGACTGGACGGGGGAGCCGCCACGTTGGCAATGAAGACTGGACGGGGGAGCCGCCACGTTGGCAATGAAGACTGGACGGGGGAGCCGCCACGTTGGCAATGAAGACTGGACGGGGGGAGCCGCCACGTTGGCAATGAAGACTGGACGGGGGGAGCCGCCACGTTGGCAATGAAGACTGGAGGGGGGAGCCGCCACGTTGGCAATGAAGACTGGACGGGGGGGAGCCGCCACGTTGGCAATGAAGACTGGACGGGGGGAGCCGCCACGTTGGCAATAAAGACTGGACGGGGGGAGCCGCCACGTTGGCAATGAAGACTGGACGGGGAGCTTCTAGACTGCCAGGGAAACATGGCCGCCTGTGATGTAGGACAGGAACTATGGGACTGTGCAAACATGCCGTGCTCTAGTCCAGAAACAGGGACTGCTCTTCACAGGGGGGACGCTACCAGGGCAATAGAAGCTGATCAATAAAATGGTCACCCCATTACAAAACAACCAGAAGAAAACTGAAAGTAGCAGGAGTAACAGTTCTTAGGGTTTGTATCTATGGGCTTTGGGCATGTGCTGATTAAATCTGCGCTCATTTATAAATTATGGATCGACTGATAGTCACTTTAAGTATTGGTTTAAAAAAAAAAAAAAAAAAAAAAAAAAAAAAAAAAAAAAACCACGACCAATATTACTGATATTGCTTCAAGGGGTTTTACCGGGGTGAATGCAGCTGCAGGCATCACCCCTGTACGTTCTTTAGAGCAGGCGATCGGCTTTATTATTAACAACTACCGATGTGGCTTAGCAGCCGCTTGGCTGTTATAACAAGCAACGGGAGGGGACGGGACCCCCCCCCCACCCCCGATCTAGTAAATGCAACAGAACAGTACTGAACTTCAAACATCCATTACAGCACTTTTACTTTTTTGGGTTTACAAACATCAAGTCATGCTGGGCTTCTATCTTCTCTCCTTATTACAAGACTTACTTTGAATCGCCGTGCCAGGAACTTGTTCTTGATTTCCAGGAAGTTTCCTCTGTTCACCTCTCCCTTGAAGGGTTCGTTGAGAATGGCATATCGAACGTCGTTCTGGATGTCTTGCCAGCGTGCATAGCCATGTCTGATCACAGCTCAGGAAAAACATTTTACTATAGGTGATGCTAATTAAATACTATCACTTAATAAATATCATCTGTGAAGAATGCCCTTCGTAAAAAAAGGCATTAACTTTGGAGTTACTTATTGCTACTGTGGTTGTCAGGAGCCTCCTGAGCACCGCACACTTGTCACCAGACCTATATGAACTGTCACTAGACCTCCTGAGCACCGCACACTTGCACCAGACCTACATGAACTGTCAGGGGTCTCCTGAGCACCGCACACTCGCACCAGACCTATATGAAATGTCAGGGGTCTCCTGAGCACCGCACACTTGCACCAGACCTACATGAACTGTCAGGGGTCTCCTGAGCACCGCACACTCGCACCAGACCTACATGAACTGTCAGGGGTCTCCTGAGCACCGCACACTCGCACCAGACCTACATGAAATGTCAGGGGCCTCCTGAGCACCGCACACTCGCACCAGACCTACATGAAATGTCAGGGGTCTCCTGAGCACCGCACACTCGCACCAGACCTACATGAAATGTCAGGGGTCTCCTGAGCACCGCACACTTGTCACCAGACCTATATGAACTGTCAGGGGCCTCCTGAGCACCGCACACTCGCACCAGACCTACATGAAATGTCAGGGGTCTCCTGAGCACCGCACACTTGTCACCAGACCTACATGAACTGTCACTAGACCTCCTGAGCACCGCACACTTGTCACCAGACCTACATGAACTGTCAGGGGCCTCCTGAGCACCACACACTTGTCACCAGACCTACATGAACTGTCAGGGGTCTCCTGAGCACCGCACACTTGTCACCAGACCTATATGAACTGTCACTAGACCTCCTGAGCACCGCACACTTGTCACCAGACCTACATGAACTGTCAGGGGCCTCCTGAGCACCGCACACTCGCACCAGACCTACATGAACTGTCAGGGGCCTCCTGAGCACCGCACACTCGCACCAGACCTACATGAAATGTCAGGGGCCTCCTGAGCACCGCACACTCGCACCAGACCTACATGAAATGTCAGGGGTCTCCTGAGCACCGCACACTTGTCACCAGACCTACATGAACTGTCAGGGGTCTCCTGAGCACCGCACACTCGCACCAGACCTACATGAACTGTCAGGGGTCTCCTGAGCACCGCACACTCGCACCAGACCTATATGAAATGTCAGGGGCCTCCTGAGCACCGCACACTCGCACCAGACCTATATGAAATGTCAGGGGTCTCCTGAGCACCGCACACTCGCACCAGACCTACATGAAATGTCAGGGGTCTCCTGAGCACCGCACACTCGCACCAGACCTACATGAAATGTCAGGGGTCTCCTGAGCACCGCACACTTGTCACCAGACCTACATGAACTGTCAGGGGCCTCCTGAGCACCGCACACTTGTCACCAGACCTACATGAACTGTCAGGGGCCTCCTGAGCACCGCACACTTGTCACCAGACCTATATGAAATGTCAGGGGTCTCCTGAGCACCGCACACTTGTCACCAGACCTACATGAACTGTCAGGGGCCTCCTGAGCACCGCACACTTGTCACCAGACCTACATGAACTGTCAGGGGCCTCCTGAGCACCGCACACTTGTCACCAGACCTATATGAAATGTCAGGGGTCTCCTGAGCACCGCACACTTGTCACCAGACCTATATGAACTGTCAGGGGTCTCCTGAGCACCGCACACTCGCACCAGACCTATATGAAATGTCAGGTTGCGCAGCACCTATTTAGTTGCCATGCAGAACACAAAATATCTCAACTCAGACCAAATAAGACAATGGTAACAACAGATATCAATGTGAAAGGTCCTGAAGGCAAACTCTTCAGGTGAGTTTTGCTGCATTTTTACTTTTCTGAAAGCACAAGCAAAAAATAAAATTAAACCCCCCCCCACAGGTTTAGTGCCTCTCTAAAGATAAACTGATAATAATCAGCCTGTGTGACCTTGTATGCTTTAGGGCCAAAAGGTTTTGACACCCGACTATCAGACCTACATGTTTATCCCATTCACAAAATCTGTCATCCGTCTCTCGCCCCCCCACAACCTTCCCCAGCTAAAACCAGCTACCACTTTTCTGGTAGATTTTGGAGGTCTTCTAAGGCCATGTTCCCTCTCATTCAAGCATGATCCTGGGAGTAACACAGACAGACATTCAATCGGGTCTTCTCTGGTTTTGTAAAAGGATACGTTATAATGCCAGAAAGCAGCCAGTAATCGTGTCGCCTGTGCCAGATCTCATTCGTCTTCTTGGTCACAGTTGCCGCTCGCTCTTCATTTTGCCATAACGAGTGCAGCTCTGCAGGAGAGAGAGAAAGCAAAGTGAGTATCATGGATTTTAAATCCATGGGCTGGAAGGCGCCCCCACCCACTGGAGACCACCCTCACCAGGGCGCCCCCCCACTGGAGACCACCCTCACCAGGGGGCCCCCACCCACTGGAGACCACCCTCACCAGGGCCCCCACCCACTGGAGACCACCCTCACCAGGGCCCCCACCCACTGGAGACCACCCTCACCAGGGCCCCCACCCACTGGAGACCACCCTCACCAGGGTCCCCACCCACTGGAGACCACCCTCACCAGGGCCCCCACCCACTGGAGACCACCCTCACCAGGGCCCCCACCCACTGGAGACCACCCTCACCAGGGCCCCCACCCACTGGAGACCACCCTCACCAGGGCCCCCACCCACTGGAGACCACCCTCACCAGGGTCCCCACCCACTGGAGACCACCCTCACCAGGGCCCCCACCCACTGGAGACCACCCTCACCAGGGCCCACACCCACTGGAGACCACCCTCACCAGGGAAGGAGAAAACTTATTTACAAAGTTTTGTAACAAACGAAGAAAAAAAAAAACACTTTTCAAAAATGGTCAGTCTATTTGTAGCGCAAAAAATAAAAACCCCAGTGGTGATCAAATACCACCAAAAGAAAGCCATTTGTGTGGTGATATATATTTCATATGTGTACGGTGTTATATGACCGCGCAATTGTCAAAGTATGACAACGCTGAAAGCTGAAAATTGGCCTGGGCGGGGGAGGGGGGGTGAAGTGCCCGGTATTAAAAGGGGTTAAACTCAACTGTTCAACATTGTTTAACCTCTTTGCACCGAGAACTCGCAAATACGTAGCCTGTGGTTGGGCCTTTACCGCATATTTGCATGCAATAGCGCCACTAGAGCTGTGCTGAGATTGCACACCCTGCGCGCTCCTGGCACAATCACCGTCAAGCCAACTGAAAGCTCCCATTCGCTGCTTGCGATCGATCTGATCATGTGACAGCCAATTATGGCGATCACATGAGCACAAGCCTCATACCTTCGACATTTTAAAGTCCTTAAAGGGCCTGCAGGCACAGACTCCAAGGGGTTAAAGTGAATCTTCCCCTTAAAACTATTCATTAGACCCCCCTGAAAACTCCTGAACATTGCAGAATTCTCACCCGTGAAACCGCCATCTGCAATGTTGAACATGAATCTCTGTTTTGTGGCAACGACTTTCTTCTTCTCCTCCGTGGCTTCTTTGGGGGTCTCTCCATTTTGCAATGGGACGGGTGGTGGTGGGACATCATCTGGAGAAGGAAGCAGGCGGTGATCAGTGATTTGTCCCGAGTCACAAGACAGAACAGCAGCCAGTGTAGAGGAGACTCACCTTTCTTGTCGTCTATAGTGATGACGTCGTCTGATTTATCTGCCTCTGCTGGAAGAAAAAGGAAAGCTTAGACCAGAAACATGGAGAACATTCACAACCTAAAACCAGGATGTGATACTTCACTGAAGTCAAAGGATGCCCTTAGGCCTATCAAAAAAAGGAACACAAAGGAGGCGCCAGCTAAGTGCAGCATCAATGGGTTTATTATCAAAAAGTGTAAACTGACAGGAAGATCAAAGAGCTAATGTGCAACCATGCCACACTGGATGGAAGCCATCCACCGAAGAGCCGTTTGTGACAACAGCGTGGTGTCAGTGAGTAAACTGAGTCCAATGTTCCAGGAAGTGAGGAGAGTCACTGAAACACAGGGCAGGATGTGATGTCACACCTGGGGCTGGTTGGTTGCTATGGTTTCGCATTTCAGAGCTCCTTTCACAAAACAGAGAAAGTTTGCATTTGGCTTCTTAATCCTAATAAACCCATTGATGCTGCACTTAGCTGGTGCCCCCATGTCATTTATATGGAAATATACTAGCGATTGAAGCGATCCATTTGAAGAAAACTTGGGATGTCTTACCCATTAGGACACCAAGCTAAAAAGCTATTCCCTAGACCAGTAACTACACAGGTTTTGGAACTACATTTCCCATGATGCTCAACTACACTGCAGAGTGCATGAGAATCATGGGAAATGTAGTTCCAAAACATCAGGGGTGCCGAGGTTCGCCATCACTACCCTAGACTCTTCGGAATTGCAGGGGATTGGATCCATACAGAAATCAGATTTACTGCTCTGGCATCTGCAACTTTCATATCCCAAATCTATAATAAACAACTGAAGGATTTCCTCACCCTTCGGAGTCTGGGTCTCGGTTTCCATTGGCTCCGCTGCAGGAGGCTTCTCTTCTTTCTCCACCTCCTCTGGTTTTGCCTCCGCCGGGGCAGCGGGAGGAGATCGGTTCTCTGTTGAGGTTGCTGTGGATGTCGGTGGTGCAGGTGTAGCTGCTGCAGCAGCAGGCTGGGTGGTCTGCTAAAAATAAGAGGGGACACCAAAGCCATTAATGAAAGTCCATCAACGATAGTCATGAATAATTGAACCACGTCCTTTTACTAAAAAGTCAGCAGCTACAGTATTTGAAACCGCAGACTGACAATATTCTTCCTACTGACTGAAGAACCTCCAAGTCTGCAAATGCCAAATGTCAGGCTGTAAGTGGGCAGCCTGGAAGTCTCATTATAAAAACATAGCATGAAGTACCGATTTTCTGGCCGATTCCAACCCACCATAGACGCTCACTGTGTACAAGCAGCTGCTGAAGTGACCACCGGCTGGAGGACAGTCTGTATGAAATGTCACCAGCACACCATGGATCTCCAGAATGGATCCAAAGCATTATTCAGAGATCACATCATTACAGCAAATGGCAACATTTCCTTCATCAGGCATAAAACAACGATAAGGCGGGGCTCCGAAATGGTGCTATTTGCTGTAATGATGTGATCACTGAATAATGCTTTGGACCCGTTCTGGAGATCCATGGTGTGCCGGGAATATTTCTCACTCTGAATCGTGTGGTATACGTCTGCAGAGTAATATTACATTGCAGCAGCAAGCGGTGCTTTATTAAATGCATCCAAATGAAGATTGTGTTTAGGGCTGGGTGTGGTGACAGGGGGTCTCTAAAAAAGCAACACCAATGATTGGCTCACCTCTGTATTCTCTTCTGGGGGTTTTGTTTCGGTTTCTGGTGGTGTCTCTTCCTTTGCAGCACTCTCTTCAGACTTTGCAGGCTCATCTACAGAGATGACAGAATAGATCCACTTACAATACTAACAAAAAAAGTTGCTTTCACCCAAACATTACAGGTACTTATAGTGTTGTCAATTAACGCAGCACTTTACATACAGCATTTACTGCACATGCACATCAGTCCCTGCCCTCAAAGAGCTTACAATCTAAGGCAAACATGGCTGAATTCCCAGCAAAGCAAGTTGAATCCAGAGTGGTTTGCTATGGGCTGCTGCAATTTTCCTTTCCTAAATGAGGTAGCCATGTCCTGTCAAGCCTTTAAGGGAGAGCACTTTACTGTGTGCGTCCCTCCTAAACAGACAGGTTTACTGTACGTCCAGCCATTGCTTCCCACAAATCATGACTTGAAGAGGGGTGTCTGCGATAAAGACTGGACGGGGGAAGCCGCCACGTTGGGCGATAAAGACTGGACGGGGGAAGCCGCCACGTTGGGCGATGAAGACTGGACGGGGGAAGCCGCCACGTTGGGCGATGAAGACTGGACGGGGGAAGCCGCCACGTTGGGCGATGAAGACTGGACGGGGGAAGCCGCCACGTTGGGCGATGAAGACTGGACGGGGGAAGCCGCCACGTTGGGCGATGAAGACTGGACGGGGGAAGCCGCCACGTTGGGCGATGAAGACTGGACGGGGGAAGCCGCCACGTTGGGCGATGAAGACTGGACGGGGGAAGCCGCCACGTTGGGCGATGAAGACTGGACGGGGGAAGCCGCCACGTTGGGCGATGAAGACTGGACGGGGGAAGCCGCCACGTTGGGCGATGAAGACTGGACGGGGGGAGCCGCCACGTTGGGCAGATGAAGACTGGACGGGGGAAGCCGCCACGTTGGGCGATGAAGACTGGACGGGGGAAGCCGTCATGTTGGCAGATGAAGACTGGACGGGGGGAGCCGCCACGTTGGCAGATGAAGACTGGACAGGGGGAGCCGCCACGTTGGCAGATGAAGACTGGACAGGGGGAGCCGCCACGTTGGCAGATGAAGACTGGACGGGGGAGTCACGGTTTGCATTTGTTTTCCACATAAAGCCTGTAGAACATAGTGAGGAGTCCATAACAAGCTGCTTTGTTTTTTTTCTGTGCACATTAGATGGAAATTCCAGGCAAAGCAACATGTTCACTTTACAGCAGGAAACACTGGAGGAGGAGCAGCATCTTCATAGGACAGAAGGGGGGGGGGGCGATTTACTAAAACTGGAGCACTCAAAACCAGGTGCATCTGTGCATGGCAGCCAATCAGCTTCCAACTTCAGCTTGTTCAATTAATCTTTGTCAATAAAACCTGGAAGCCGATTGGTTTCTATGCACAGCTGCACCAGATTTTGCACTCTCCACTTTTAGTAAATCAATCCCAATGTGTGTCATCAGTATGGAAACACTTTCCCTTCTCCCAATCTCCATAAAACAAAAAAAAAAGTTTTTTCCCTTCAGCAGCAAAAAAACAGAGCAAAAAAGGGAAGCTAAATGCTGAGTAGATTTCAGCAAGATCCAGTATTTATGAGAGAAAAAAAAAAAAAGAAGAAAAAGAAAAAAAGGGGGGATATATCTATCCATCTATCACACACACACACTCAATGAGATCTAGCTCACCAGTTGCAGGGGTTGGGGCTGGTGTATTGGGCTGTGTATCCCCCGGTGTAGATGGGGTGGGAGTTTTGGGTGATGGAGAATCGGCAGGTGAATTCTTCTTGTTCTCCTCCGCTTCTGCCAGCTCCGGCATACTCCAGCGCCCGTTCACGTGCTCAAACTCCTGAACCTGTAAGAAAATGACAAGTATATCATATAAGAGAACAGCCACATTTCCATTCTGCATGAGAGGTAAAAACGGTGATAAAATAAACACATGGATTCAAATATTTGCAAGCAGATGAGATTTAAAGCTGAACTAAACCAACCTAAAATGATTGGTTTCCCAAAACTGCCATGAATGATAATGGTTATAGTTACCAGCATGCTTTTGTTAAAGCAGAACTAAAACCATCAATGGAGGTTTCAGCCCCGGTTCACATTGAATGCGGCTTTGAAATCGTGCGACTTTCATGACCATTAAAAAGTCGCATGTCAGTGCAACTTGGCAGACATCTGTGAGACTTCATGCAGACACATCTGTGCAAGTCGCACCTGAAATTGCGAAAAATGGTGCAGCAGCTACCTTTTCAAATTGGTGAAACACCACAAAAAGTTGGCGCTGCAACAGTTGGAACAGTTCCATGACCGGAAATGGGGTGCGACTTGTCATGCCATTTGGACCTGTCAAATCGCACCGATGTGAACATGTGCTATAAAAACAATGCCATTCCCAGCATGCCAGGAATGCTGTTACATTGGCTTGTGCTCTCAACCAAAAACGTGATCAAATGGCTGCAACCATAACGGATCACATGTGCAGCATTATGGCAGTTGGATCAAACAGGAGGCCACGATGGCGGCTTCCTTAGCTGAAAAGGATAGTAGGGTTTAGTTCAGCAACTGACCCATCAAGCCATGACGGGTATCATAGCTGATCACATGTGCAGCACCATGGTAACTGCAGATCAAATGGAGCCCAAGATGGCGGTTTCCTTAGCTGAAAAGGATAGGAGGGTTTAGTTCTGCGTTAAGAATCCACCACAGAGGCATTAGGATTTTGTCCCTTATTCAAACTGTAAAAAGCACACAGGAGACACTGACCTTCTTCCGAATAAGAGACATAACGCCAATCCTGGTTAGCACATGTTGGCGGGATAGACCTTCTCTTGGGACTCCATCGGCAAATGTCTCGGCCCCGTCTGCTCCGGGTTCACAGAGATGACGCATGAATAATGACACATATGCCCTGAGGAAAGGGGAACGATTGGATGACTTAGAATATATATCCCATTACCAAGACAGATAAGAACAGTCACCAATATTAATCTTTAGTTACATAATGCCATGCGTAGATTGCATAAGAGGTATAGAGGACCAAGTCCGAAAGGCGTCACAGCCAGCTTCCCAGTCAATATGTTGGCAACAGGGACCGGAAGACTGGACCGGATGAAGACTGAGGAAACGATCAGTGTTGGATCCCTGGACAGGCAAGTATTTTTGCAGAACTTCAATCCCAGTATAGATCAGACCTCTGTACTGTGGTCTGAAGATCCCCCTGATAATCTGGGTTTAGCTGTGTCTTGGTGTCACGTGACACTCTGTATATCCTGCTGATAAACTCTGTCCTATCCACAGCCCCTTCCTGCAGGGGATAGAGTCTAATGATCCTCTGTAGTCTTTCAAACGCTGCAAATGATGCAACTCCCTTCACAGCTCTGATGTTGGGTGGAATTACATTTTAATTGGCATTCAATGCTGCCCAGTCACACCTCCCAAGTCCCAACTCACAGCATTATTCAAGGAGGAAACCTTCATACACACATACACGGCCTGTTCTGGAATCTCTGCTCCCACTGGGCAGGATGAAATGGATCACAATTAGAATTCAATCCTGCCCAAATAAATATACACCACCCCATATGAGCTCCACCCCTCCGATCCCTGCCCCCTGTGAACTGATTTACATATGAAGAAAACATCTTCCCAATAGCCTCCCATAGTCCTTCCTCTGCAGTCTTGCATGCTGCAGGGGGGAATGACACACACGGGGGGGGGGGGGGGGGGGGGGGGGTTTGGGGGAAGAATGACATCTTTACAGCTTTCCCCACCCACATGAAGGCCCAGAAACATTCACAATAACCCTAGGACCACATCAACTCCCAGTAATGCTACAAGTCACCCCCATAGCTCGGCCTGAATCTACAGAGGCTCAAAGGATCATGGGACATGTAGTATCAGAACTGGCAAGGGAAGTAAAAAGGAAGTCAGAGAACTTTGAAATTCAGCAAGGAGGAGGAGTGACAGACACAGAAAGCATACTATTTACATACACAGTGCATACATTTTGGAGAGGAAAAGCCGGAGTGCTTTAGAATTAAACTAATTTGCTAAAAAAAAAAAAAAAAAAAAAAAAAAAGTCATCCTTACTTAAACTCCTTCTCGGATTTGCCACGCAGATCTCTTACAAGCCACTGTGTGGTAAAGGCATCCTGAGGGGGCATTCCATAGCGCATAATGGCATTCAAGAAGGCCTTTCTTTGTCTGGCATTGAATCCTAATACCTGAAAAAGACAGAAATATTGGGGTGTTAGCTCCTGGCTCCTACGGAACTTATTTACAGAATGCAATCTAACAAGTCCTGGGGTGTCCCTGGTATCTGCCCGTACCTCGATATTGCCTCCCACACGAGCCAGTAGTGGTGGGAGTGGTTTGTCCTTGTCGTTTCTCAAGCCTTTCCTGTTGGGCCGGCGAGCAGCTGTGAGCAGAAGAGACGTGTCAGGAAAAAACATTGGACAGGATGGATACGCGGCAAAAGAGCACCAGTACAAAATGGGTCAAAAATCAACGATCAATATAAAAAAAAAAAAAAAAAAACTGTTGTAGATGCCCTAAAACCTCCTCCTACAAAATATTAAGCGCTTCTGGATTTGGTCAAACTACATAGCAATTGTTATACATATTATATACCAGTTTAAGGTAAAGCACAGTGAGCTGCTACCATAAAACACTTACCAAAGGAAAGCAAACTGAATATTAAAACAAGACACAAAACATAGATTCTGTAACACTTGATTCTGACTAATCGTATAATTACACCCTGACCGGTTTCGTCGTCTGAGGGTGTAGCTATACGGCCCAGTACACCCTTTTATTTGCTCAGCATTTATACAATTGTAATAACCCATTATGTTTCACTGTATTGGTGGCTATTTTCCACTTATTTTTTACTTTTTATTGATTTTTGTGATGGCTCCTTCTGTTAATCCCAGGGATGTGCAAATTATCACATCTACCATTTAAAATTTCAACAGATCCCCCCCAACAGGGCTACACAGTGACAGCTATTTTAGATGTTGGGGATGTCATTTTGAAGACACCCCCCCCCCCTCCCCGGCATCACATTCCTTAGCATATGAAAATCTATAGCACAACTCACTTCAATATTAGTGGTTCATTAAGACAATAGCCGCCGGCAAGAGGAGTCAAATTAAATTAAAATTCATCACCCTTGCTGTATTACTTAAGTGTAATATAGCCAGACCTGCGTTCCAATCAGCACAAATCGGCCATCGGAATTCTCACATGGATGTCGAGCTTTTCTATATCAATTCTCTAGATATGTTGATTAAACCACAATATAGTAGTAATAAAGACATTAAAATGATAAAAATGATAAGATTCTAAAATGCAATAACCTAACAATTAAAATATAACCCAATAAATCACAAAATACTTCATAAAGCATATGCGATGATAAAAATTTGGATATATAATAAAAATATGTTAAAAAGAGAAATATATAAATAAATGGAAAATGGCAATATTAGCAGGTAAAGACACAAAAAAAAAAAAAAACGAATTGAATGTAACCCATCATAAAATTGATTAATATAAATCGATTAACCAAATAATCAAGACTCTGTCGGTGGGTTTAAATTATACTGTAGTTGACAGGGCATCACCCACTCTATAAACATTCAAGTCCAAATAATGGATAACTTCCCTACTGTGTACATAATCCAATCTTATATTATTCTTATTGGAATTAAGTTCACAAAAATCCATGAAGTGAAATTTCGTCACCCTCCAATATAAACAAGTCATCGATGAATCTTTTATAAAAAAAGCAGACTCTCTTTTTTGGGAGAAGATGAATTTATCCTTCCATTCACTCATGAACAAGTTTGCGAGACTGGGGGGGCAAACTTGGCCCCCATCGCAACGCCTTTCTTCTGCGAGTAGAAATCATGATTGTACTAAAATTTATTGTGAGACAAGCAGAAATCTAATACCTGTCTCAAAAATATCTTTGGTTCAAATGGAATATCGTCCCTACAGCTAAAGGGCCCAGTTCAGAGATAGCAGTGCGTCTTCATGTTGGATAATAGTATACAAAGAAGACACGTCTGCTTTTACCAGGAACACTTCCGTTTTCCCTGACAAGTCAATTTCATTAATTAGTTGCAGAAAATCTTTTGTGTCCTTTAAATATTCACGTGTTTGTAATACACCAGTTTGTAAAAATGTATCCAGATACTGTCCTACTCTTGCAGTCACAGACCCTATACTGTTGACTATAGGACTATATAACCAAATCCAGAAGGTCAAATAGTCCTATAGTCTATAGGTTGGTCTGGTAAGGAGTGTTTTTTTTTTTTTTTTTTTTTTAGGGGGGGGGGGGGGGGGGGTATGGTGGGTTTATCTCCAATTTTCGCCCTTCTATCGGATGAATTTATGGGCTGTTTCTGTGCCAGTATATAAGTGACTGTTTAGCGCTGAGTGACATTTTCGATGCTCTATCAATAAGAAGTGAATACACCATTTCACATTTAGTGTGATCTTTTATTTGAAGAGCAGTGACTGTTCTCTTTTTTTTACCAGCTGTATCTCCAAATCTGACCTATCAGCCCACCGCAAGCCATTGCTGGTTTTGTAGCGCTGCCTACACAGAATCTGGGTTTTGTGTTAAAAAAAAATCAACGATCATTCACCTTCTGATCGCTCATCAAAGTCTTCATCGCCTTCTTCTGAAGCCACAGAATAATCAGACTGGTTATCTGACTGATCATCCTGCCAATCTAAAAAACATAAAAATATAAACAAAATCACTAAATCGAAACATTAAAAAAATAAAAACAAAAACACACATTTAACACCCGAGGACCAATACGATCTCCGTGCGATGGGTGGGCCTGCTTCTCACCTCTGTGGGCCCGCTTCTCACCTCTGTCCTCCTGGCTGCCATCGTTATAATTCACTTGTTTTCGAATACGCTTTCCTTTGCCCAGGTTTCGTGCCAGGTCCTCTTGCTGCTGCTCATAATGATGTCGGAGAAGTTTCTCCCAATAGTCTGGATCCACGCTCTCTTCCTGCTTGATGATCTCACGGACAACCTCCTCTTCATCCTGAGCAAGGGACCAGAAAGTTGTAAATGGCTATCGGAGACTTAGGCCCTCGTCGGTATACGGCACAAACATTATCAGGTAGGAATGCTCTACAGATGCCCAGGGAAGGCAACAGGAATCCCCCTTCAAACTTTTAAATCAAACCTTTAAGGGCTCATTTTAAAGCACTCCAAATGCCAATCAAAACTGCCATCACTAAATAAAATGGTTCCTTACAGTCCTGGTTACAAGTTATGTTTACGTTGCAAAAAAAATTATTCCCCCCCAACGTGTGTTAAAGTCGAAGTGTAAACACATTGAGGCTCAAAGATTGTATGCCCCCATGAAAACCCATAACTGGTTACTCACGGCCAGCTCTTCATCTCTGACGACATACTGCGCCACCTTAAACGAGCTCAGATATTCGTTCATTCCTTGGATCTCAGTGTCTTCTGTCTGATGATCTTGGTTCCGGTCCAGTAGTTTATCAATGGCTCTGTCATCATAGTGGATAACACTGAGGTCTTCTCCCTCCTTGTTCTCACCTATGACGACACAAAAGGCATTATGGCCTGCATGGTACAAGTTGCCCTTTATCAGCCTCTTCTATGGATCGTTTAACATGACTTACCACCTTCTGTTGCCTCATCTTTAAAGAGCTCTTCAGTACCAAACTTCAGGATATCGTCCAGCTCCTGCTTGGACATTGACCCAGTTTTGGAGCCGAGACCCGGCCTTACGACCAAGTGGGTCAGCATCATCTTTTTCTTTGCTACCTGAGTAATCCTCTCTTCTACGGAGGCACGAGTGACAAACCGATAGATCATAACCTTCCTGTTCTGTCCAATACGGTGAGCTCTGCTGAAAGCCTGGTGGAAAAGGGCAGGGTTAGTGAGATGTGGGCAATAAAGAATAAATCTTCAAGCTCATGGGCAAGGTGACAGGGTCCTTATAAACATTATATTTACAAACAATACAAACAGACCAGGGGTCTCCAAACCTTCGAAACAAAAAGGGCCAGTTTACTGTCCTTTAGATTTAAGGGGGGCCAGACTGCGGCCATTGGAAAAGGTCCCAAATTCAGTGGGAGCAAATAGTGGCCCCTTCATTCATTGGGAGCAAATAGGGGCCCCTTCATTCATTGGGAGCAAATAGGGGCCCCTTCATTCATTGGGAGCAAATAGGGGCCCCTTCATTCATTGGGAGCAAATAGGGGCCCCTTCATTCATTGGGAGCAAATAGGGGACCCTTATTGGTTTCAGTGAAGGGAAATATGCCCCACTGTTGGCATCAGAGCATCAAAATAGTGCACCAAGGGCAAAATCAAAGCAAGCAAAGGACCCCGGGCTGCAGTTTGGAGACCACTCACAAAGAACACAATAGGAAACAAAAATGCCTAAGGTCTTCAAATACTGGCATTTACCATTTCACCAGAATGGCCGATACGCTAGGACTAAAGCATACATTTCTAAATACTGGACCAGAACTTGAAATAGCCGTATGCCTGTAGTTTTTACAAAGTAGCCGAATTCCTGGAATTTAAGTCTAATGAAGTGCCTGCCACCTATGTAGCGGTCTCTATTATTCACATCTGACAGGTTTATTGTGCTCCAGGAAGATAACCTCTGGAGTTGCTCACTGTGGTCTCAGCTCCTTGAAGACCAGAACCGCTATGTCCACCCCCTACCCTCTTTCTGCCCATTCACAGAAGCCTTTGTATTATCCAAACTCACTCACAAAATACAAAGGCTTCTGTGTACGGCCAGTAGAGGGGAGGGGTGGGCATAGCTGCTCTGTGTGCTTCTCTCCTCTCACAGGCTGAAGTGTATCCTCAGAGTGCAATAAACCTGTTGCATATAAGTGATAGAGAAGTCCTGGAGGTGACATGCACCCAGTTGGACTCAACTCCTAGCGGGCCTTCACTTTTTAGCAAAGTTGCTGAAATTCAGCTTTTAATCACATTAGAAGCCTGGGAGGAAAATAAACATGGATGTAATAAGTGATGGGGGGTAGAATATGAAGAGAGGCTGTTAAATTTTAGGAGGAGGAATATTCGATGAGTGCAATGGACACGTAAAAGTGATGACACAAGAGGACTTGCAGCAGGACAGGCCTGTGAGAGGAAGTTCTCAGGGACAGTTGTGTCCAAATCACAATTGGTGAAAAGGTCGGGTGGAGAGCATTTCTTACCTGAATATCGTTGTGAGGGTTCCAATCTGAGTCATAGATGACTACGGTATCGGCTGTGGCGAGATTAATTCCCAAACCTCCAGCGCGAGTGGACAGAAGGAAACAAAACTGCTGAGCACCGGGAGCTACAAGACATGAAAAAGACAAAGAATGCATCAGGGACAGAGAGATAAGACACGAGCATTGCAATTTATTAAATGCAGACCACATGGCAACCAAACCAGACTGATAAGAGGCATGGAGGAGCAGAGCGGGAAGGAAGGGGAGGAAAGGAAAGGAAGGGGAGGAAAGGAAACGAAGGGGAGGAAAGGAAACGAAGGGGAGGAAAGGAAAGGAAGGGGAGGAAAGGAAAGGAAGGGGAGGAAAGGAAGGAAGGAAGGATATAGTTGCCATGTAAAAAAATAAATAAATAAATTATATATATAGGGAAGGAGGAGGGGGATATGATCACCATGTATAAATAAGAGGGGGGGGATGAAGAGAATATGATCGCCATGTATTAATACATAGGGGGATATGATCGCCAAGTATGAATTTATATGGGGGGGGATATGAGCGCCATGTATGAATTTATAAAGGGGGGGGGGTTTGGGGGATATGAGCGCCATGTATTAACACCAAGCTCACTATATGGGCAACTTGTGTATTGAGTTATTCAGGTCATTACAGAGGACAAGGCGGCACTGTTTACGTCTGGAGAAGAGAGATCTAACCTCCACGTATACACTTCACAGTAAGCCGTAAAAATGTGGAATAGACTCCCTCAGGAACTAGCTCTGGCCAGCACAGCAGATGGTAAAAAAAGTTGGATACATTCCTAAAAATGCTCAATACTGTATGTGTGTATTTTTTTTTTTTTTTTGGTTGAATTAGATGGACCGTTTTGTTTTTTTTCAACCCAACTATGTAACTGCCACCTTCGGATTCTGACAAGATGAAAAGATCTTAGAGACGGTATACTAACCATTAAAGCGATCGATGGCCTCCTGACGCATGTTTCCAGTTATTCCACCATCTATTCTCTCATATTTATACCCCTCGTGCTCCATGAAGTCTTCAAGCAAGTCCAACATCTTGGTCATCTGAAGAGAGACATGGAAGGTCAAACACACTGCAGTAACCCCCCCGAATACTGGCACTAAAATGACGATCGTTTCCTTAACACGACATTTACAGAGTAAATTACGTGAAACCAAATTGGTCAATTCATATTTGGCATGCCAGTATTTGAGACTCAAATCGGGTTTTTTTTACCAATTACAAAAATCATAGAGCAATGCAGATGAATGTCATGTAGTTCACTCATATCTTAGCCCAGCGTTTCTCAAACTTTGTTCAGTCTAGGCACCCTTTAAAAATGAACAAATCTTGAGGCACCCCATTCTAAAATGTAAAATCGTTTAATAGTTTTACATAATGCGGTATCCACAAGTCCAGGTAGGACATCGAACGTTAGAGTCCATTTATTCTTCCAAAGCAAATACACTATTGCAAACTGGAACCGACTAGTACTCCAATGTTTCTCTTCTCCCTCAGTTTTTTTCTCCATCACTCAGCTAATGTGTGGAGAGGGGCAGGTGAGGATGCTATGCAGGCGGCGGACATCCTCCTAATCAACTGATGCCATTGGTTGTTCAGATGCCGGCAGCTAAAAGGTTGCAGTGCCTCCAGAAAGCTTCACTTTTTCCACATTTTGTTGTTACAGCCTTATTCCAAAATGAATACATACATGTTCATTTTTCTTTTCCCAAGAGAGGAACATATTAGACCTATGATTGATTAAGGGTGTTCTATGCGGTCTTTGCTTGCGATGTGGATTACTTTTGGTCTCCCCCTAATCCAGATGGCTTAAAGCAGAACTTCAGTCATTTTTTTCATCTTTCCATATATTAAATCTTCTGCCCTTGTTGTTTTAACGTTGGATAGTAAAACATTTTTTTGTGCCAGTAATTCCCTTATACAGCCCACTTCCTGTTTCCTGTCTGGTCATTAGCCTAGGCTAATGACATCATACTGAGCTCTCTCTCTCTAGTGAGAGAGTTTGCCAGTAAGGGAGGTAGGAATGAGTCACAAGAGGGCCAATCAGAGCGGGAGGTGTGCCTGTGTCAATTAAGGAAGTGAACAGGCAGCAGCTTCAGCTGCCCACAGTTAAGATGGCTGCAGCCAGACTCAGTGGAGGGAGATTTCTGCAGCATATTTGGCAAGTACAGAATCATAAAATATGCAAAGTGGTTGGAGGGAAGCTTCAGAAAGGCAAAGATGTTTTTATTACAGATGTGAGCAGGAGTGCCACACAAAAATGGAACTTCCGCTTTAAGTGCTGGTGACCCCCTGACATGCCACATTTGGCATGTCATTTTGGGAAGGGGGTGGGGGTTACCTAGCTTTTACAGTCATCAGGCCCCACTGCCTCCCCTAGCAGCAGAAGAAAGTTCCCCTCTTCCCCCTCTCCGCAATCTTCTGGAGCAAGTCACAGGTCCCAGAAGATTGCCCGGCTACTCACATGCGCAGTGCACGCCAGTCGGTGAACACACAGCCGGGCACCCACAGTTAGAATACCGGCGCCGCGGAAAGGAGGGGAACGAGGCGGCATCGCTGGACCACGGGACAGGCGAGTGTCTGATTATTAAATGTCAGCAGCTACACTTTGTAGCTGACTTTTAAATGTGTGGAACTCCGCTTGAAGTTCCGCTTTAAAAAAAAAAAAAAAAAGGTACATGAAACCCACCCCCTCCCCCTTGACAATCGACAATCGGCACCCTCCATCCAACCACCCCATAGAGGACAGCTGGCTGTGTCCATTGCTCAGCAGAAGCGGACACTGACCGGAGATCCGCCTGGTCGGCAGGGATCAGTAGAGATTCCCCGCTGAGCAGGCAGATCCACTTCACGGTGTCTGCCCAGATTGAAAGGGGCATTTAGGAATGTATTTTCACTTGGAGTGCAGCAAGGAACATCTAACCTGAGAAAAGATTAGCACTCTGTGCCCGTTATCCTTCAAATTTCTGAGCATCTTTTGTAGCAGGAGAAGCTTTCCGGCTCCTTTGATAAGAGCGCCGCCATCATACATTCCATTCGGCATCTTTGGAGCTTCCTATAAAATACAGCATTCAATCAGTAAATTGTCAAATAACGCCTTTTACCCAAGATCCCTGTATATAAAGCAGACTTACCATAGCAGCCACCGGGAAGAGGTAAGGATGGTTGCAGCATTTCTTCAGATCCATCACCACGTTGAGCAGAGACACTTGGTTACCACCTCCTCGAGTATTCAGAGCCTCAAAATTTCTAGTGAGGATAAACTTGTAGTATTTCCTGTAATTGTAGAGAGCATTAAACGGCTGAACCGGCTCAGAGACCACCGACTACCAATGATATTGTATGACTGCTTACTTCTGCATGGGGCTCAGCTCCACACGCACAATCAGCTCCGTCTTAGAGGGCATATTCTTGAACACGTCAGCCTTCAATCTTCTCAACATGTGAGGACCCAGCATGTCATGAAGTTTCTTAATTTGATCTTCCTTGGCAATATCGGCAAATTCCTCCAAGAAGCCCTCCAAGTTGCTATAGAAAAAGGAACGATGTTAGCGCACATTTCCTTAGGATATGAATAAGGACAACTCAAGTCAAACCGCTAATTACTCTGCAGCCCAGATGCCGCTGTCATCCTCACAGCATGGCAGGGGGTGGGAGGTACTGCAGATATGGATGGAGGGTGGGAGCTGCCCAACTTACCATGTTAACAAATGGGCATTTACCCGCTTGTTCATTTGAAAAGACCCTCCACTCTCATTGCGGATCTGCGGAACCTCCCTCCCCCTGCCCTGGTCAGGGGGGAGACCACACACAGTACTAAGTGGCAGCCGCGGTCCCTACTGGACTGTCACTTGGTCCAGACTCTGATCGTGGGCTGCCATTTAGTGATCCCTGCTTTAAGCCATGAACCGTTAACATGCTTGGGTACTGTACCCCAAAATATGAAAGAGGGCTACAAAAAGTCATCCGATAGGGAATGCTTGTCAGAGGTGACAACTTTTTACCAGTCAGGCAATGCTGAGGTCAGGGGATCTGGAGACATCTTTTTTTATATGTCCCTCCTTTAACTACAGGGGTAAGGGATAGAGAGAGGTAGATTGTATACATCCATAATAAGCAAAAATACCAGTGTCATCGCTACTTGTATACATACTTGAAACGCTCTGGAGTCAAGAAATTGAGCAAATGGAACAATTCTTCCAGATTGTTCTGTAGGGGGGTTCCGGTGAGAAGCAGTTTATGCTGAAGACTATAGTTATTCAGAACTCTGAAAAACTGGAGACAAAAAGGCACACGTTAGCAGCAGCAACGACGACACCAAATACATAATATTCCTTTATTCAGACAAGCCGCAAAGCCTTCTTACCTTGGACTGGTTATTTTTCAGACGGTGAGCTTCGTCCACCACAAGACAAGCCCAATCTATGGATCCCAGGATAGCCATGTCTATGGTAATCAGCTCATAGGAAGTTAACAGTACGTGGAATTTTACTGAGGAATCTTTCTGTAGAGCAGACAAAAGACACAGCAACATAAGGGTAGGCTAACCTTGCGAAGCAAAATCCAAAGATATGGTGCAACCCAAGTTATACAAACGTAAATAATTTCCTAAAAAAATATCGTAAAGAAAAAAAAATGGATTTCAAAATAGATCCAGAACGATAATAAAAATAAATAGTCCACTAAAATCGGGGGTCGGTGCCAGTCCGTGAGGATGATCTCTCACCGCCCGCCCCACATCACTGCTGTTCCACTTTCACAGCCGGGCCACTACACCGTCGTAGGTGCAGCGAGCGAGCAGAGACACGTTATCCCTCACCGTCCTGCATCACCGCCGTTCTGCCCTCGCAGCCCGGCCGCTACACTGTCGGAGGTAAAGCGAGCAGAAGAGACGACATCTTACAGCCCGCCCCACATCATCGCTGTTCCGTCCTCACTCTGAACCCAACACTGCCCTGAGGCCTGCCTCTGTGCTCAATGGACCAATGTGCACGTATGTACTGCCACCAATGAAGTGACAACCCACATCTGGTGGCAGGCGCTGTGGCAAGTGACACTCAGGGCTCCCACTGATTCTGCATTACGGTGAGTTGAACCATTTCATATTACAATGCAATAGAAATAATGTGCTTCAGTCATCCTGACACCATATCAACCGTAGTGCCGGGATGATTGAAAACGCTAACACCAGCCATTGCCCCAACAAATTGCCAAACCCCCCCCCCCCCAGGGCCTTGGCACAATTTTCTTCCATGCAGCCGGTCACTGGTGCCAAAAAAGTTGGGGACCACTGCACTAAAGTTCTGACACAACAGAGGCAGCTCCACCAAGAAACAGGAATCAAACACAAGGGGGTGCCACTAAGTGCAGTATTAAAAATCACTTCAATAAAAATGCCAAATGCACACTCGCATTTTCCCAAATAGATAGCACTTGTGGTTAAAATAAAAGGTTTCTTGCTAAGCTACAGAGGACAGAATGAAAAACCGATGTATCCGTTACACACCTTCATTCGCGATGCTTTCTTGCCACCTCGGATTGCATTGTCTTCAAACGAGAACTCGTTCTCACGAATGACGGCTCGGCTGTCCTTGTCACCAACGTAAGTGACAACGTATATGTCGGGAGCCCACATCTCAAATTCACGCTCCCAGTTGATGATGGTAGACAGGGGTGCACTGACCAGGAAAGGACCTTTAGAGTGACCCTGAAATGGACAGAAGTGTTGGACTACATTTAACTTCAATTAGACAAGAAGGAAATTATTAAAAATAAATAAAAAAGGGAACCAAACATTAAGAAAAAATAAAATGATATAATTTATTTTTCTGCAAAGAAGAAAAAAAAAAAAATCAAAATCAAATTTCTTCATAAACTTAGGCAAATATGAAGAGGAGTATAACCCTGTTGGATTACAAATGCAATTTTTTTTTTTAACACTTTAATATTTGGAGACCACAGGATGAGAAGGAATATCTGCCATGCCAGAAGACCAATCTACATCTGCAATACTGACCCCCCACATTGTTATGGGTTAGGAAGACCCCGACTCACCTCTTTATAAAGAGAATACAAGAAGACTGCAGTTTGCACCGTCTTGCCCAAACCCATTTCATCGGCAAGGATGGTATCGGTGCCCTGCGCCCATGAGAAACGCAGCCAGTTCAATCCCTCCAGCTGGTAGGGGTGAAGGGTTCCTCCGGTACATTCCAAGTAATCTGGCTGGCGGTCGTATTTCACTGTGGGCTGAGAGAAAACACAGGCTTATGAGAAACAAGACACAGAACAAGATGGGTGTCCAGAGACAACACACTCGGCAACTTACATCCACAGTCGGGGTGTCAGGAGGTCGCTCGAGCTTTCTGAGTTTAACTTTCTTCACTTTTTTGCCGGGTCGTCCTTCATCACCACACATTAGTTCCCTGCAAAATCAGAAGAGTTTATATAACAAAATGCAACATATAACGGCCAAAAGGATCAGATATCCAACAAAGTCCAAACCCTCACCTGTGGTTCCAGTAGCTCTGTTTGTACATGTCATAGTCCTGAATGTCGGCATCTTCTAACTCCCAAGATGCCTGGTCATATGGAAGGTCTCGCCACTTGATCAAATAATGGACATTGCCCTTCTTGTCCACACTGAGGAAGCAAAAAAACACAAAGCAGCTTAATTAGCAGTAATTCATTGTTTTCCAAGCCAGAAAAATAAGACATCAAGCTTAACCTGAGCTCTGCAGAGTATAGCCCCCAAGCAGGAGCTATGCCTTACTGCTCTGCAGAGTATAGACCCCAGGCAGGAGCTATGCCTTACTGCTCTGCAGAGGAGTAGTGCCCACAGGCAGGAGGCTATGCCTTACTGCTCTGCAGAGGAGTAGAGCCCACAGGCAGGAGGCTATGCCTTACTGCTCTGCAGAGGAGTAGAGCCCACAGGCAGGAGGCTATGCCTTACTGCTCTGCAGAGGAGTAGAGCCCACAGGCAGGAGGCTATGCCTTACTGCTCTGCAGAGGAGTAGAGCCCACAGGCAGGAGGCTATGCCTTACTGCTCTGCAGAGGAGTAGTGCCCACAGGCAGGAGCTATGGCTTACTGCTCTGCAGAGTATAGACCCCAAGCAGGAGCTACGCCTTACTGCTCTGCAGAAGAGTATAGACCCCAAGCAGGAGCTACGCCTTACTGCTCTGCAGAAGAGTATAGACCCCAAGCAGGAGCTACGCCTTACTGCTCTGCAGAAGAGTATAGACCCCAAGCAGGAGCTATGCCTTACTGCTCTGCAGAGTAGAGCCCACAGGCAGGAGCTATGCCTTACTGCTCTGCAGAGTAGAGCCCACAGGCAGGAGCTACGCCTTACTGCTCTGCAGAGTAGAGCCCACAGGCAGGAGCTACACCTTACTGCTCTGCATAGGAGTAGAGCCCACGGGCAGAAGCGATGCCTTACTGCTCTATGCTCGGGTAAGAGGTATGCCTTACCGCTTTATGCTCGTGTCCAACCTCCTAGAGGCAGGGCATATACCCCAAAGGTCTGGCGTGTCCCCCAATCAATGTTGGAAAACAATTAAGAAAAAACACTTAAAAAAAAAAAAAAACAAACAACCATACACGGCACACGTTTGTTATAAAATTTTGCAAACAGGTAATTTTTCGGAGGCACTGATAATCAGTGTTGATGCCCCTTTCACACGTGCCGATTATCTGCTCTCTTCATGCTGTCAGCGGGGAGGAAATTAATGTCGATAACCGGCTTGTGTTTAAATTGTGATCAGCTGTCATGGGACACAGCCGATCATGTTCTAAAGGGGTGCTGTGACTGGCCCTTTATCCCGATCGGTGATTAACTGTGTCCCAAGAATGTAATCACAGAAGGACACCATACGACTCCTTCCCAGAACTGGACGCCCACTCAGTAGCCGTTATTCTGCTTTAGGGCAGTCAGGAAATGGTTAAAGCAGATCTTCACCCTCTGCAGCATAATCTCTCTCCATCCCTCCTCTGGTTCTGAGCATTAATAGCACTTTTGGTCCCGCCGCCCTTCCCCTTGCACATCATTCGCCTAGTGCTTCCTTTGCCTCCTGGGGTATGCACATCTCATACCCCAGGAGCCAAAGCCTTCCCATTCAGGAAAAGATGGAGCCCCAGGCCTGGCAGGGCACCAAGAGGTGCATTGGATGAACCCCTAACCACCAGCAGTCTCTTAATGACATTAGAGCATAACATGGCGGCGCGAGAGAGTGCCCTCAGAGAAGAGGATCTCAGTTGGACAGTGCGGGATCTGATGGGTGGGAACCTAGTGCTCTATGCCAGGGATCTCCAAACTACAGCTCTACAACTGTTGCAGAACTACACATCCCATGAGGCATTGTAAAACACTGAAAATTCACAGACATGACCAAGCATGATGGGAATTTTAGTTCCTGAACAACTGGAGGACCATAATTTGGAGACCCCTGCCCTAGGCTCTCCAAGATCGATCTGTTGAAGGCTAACTAGGTTCACATTAGGTATAAAACTTCTCTAAGGCTGTCACCACCGCCCCGTACCTGTGGTTTAGTACTCGGTGGATCATTATCCACTCAGGCTTGATTCCATATCGGAAGAATTTCTCTTCCATTTCTAGATATCTTGGATCTTTGTTTTTCCTTTTGCGGCTTTTCTCTTCTTCATCTACTCCATAATCGCCGGCGGCTGGAGGATCGTCCATGTCGTTCTTCCGCTGGTAGTTCCTGAACATGACCTGGCAGTGCAGCTCCAACTGTAAAAGACGGGACAGCGATGAACATTTCATTTTCAATGTGCGTTTTTTTTTTTTTTATTGAATGAAAAATTCAAGGTATCGGCACAGATATCAGTGCATCCCTACTTGGAATCCATACTCCATCACCATAGGGGAAAGTGGTGCAGCTTAATTTGAGCCCATTACGACATGTTCTCTATGTGTCGTGTCTTTAAGATACTTGTAATAAAATTCTGTAAGTTTGTGAGAATCTCTTGTCCTTTTGGGTACCGAGATAGTCCATAATCTTACACCTCTTCCCTCTTCTGTATTTGCAACTATTGGAGGAGGATGATGATGCTCTTTACTAATGAATACTATCCTAATAGGCACTAATTATAATCTGGAAGTCGTTACACTTGCCATTTTTTTCTGCGTTTAACACATCAACTTCAGGGTCAATATGTTAATTTGCTGCCTGATATATCCCACTTTAACTAAATCAATGTTATTCACTTTATCGGTCTGCGGTCATAAGGTTATGGCTGATTGGTGTATATATTTCATCACAAGTATCAAAATAAAAGTTACATTCCATCATAATCTGCAAACATCCACATTTCTCAACACAACGCAAACTAAAAAAGTGCTGCAGAAGCTGTAGGCACAGAATAATAATAATAATAATAATAATAATAATAATAATAATAATAATATTCCCTGCAATCCATTTTTCTGGATTTTCTAGAGAATCTCATGCATGTCTTTGCAGAGACAGTCCCCCTGGCGCTGTCCTTTTAGTGCCACATACCTGCAGTTCCGTCACCCAAGAGCAATGTAGATAGGACATGCCCTGCCACTTGACGAAGAACTCCCGCTCTGCTCTACCCTCCAAAGGTTTGGTAGGAGGGGCATTAGGACCGACATCTGCTGATTTGGGCACTGAGGTGGGAGAAGGCGGCTGCCCCCACTTCCATATCAGGATTTTCTGGATTTTACCCTTCAAGGCAGGACACTAAAGAGACAAAAAAAAAAAACAAAAAAAAAAAAAAAAAAACACATTAAGCTTTAGGACCAAAGCCGTGCATTATGGACATCAATAACTTGAGAACTCCAGAAATACGTACTGTGCATCTTGGGCAGAGCCACTCCCCATTGGGTATCTCTGGCAGTGGCGGGTTCAGACAGTGGATGTGATAGGAGGAAGGACAGGAGTCACAGCACAGCAGTTCACCTCCATCCTTACACACACGACAGAACTCCATGTGGTGATCCTCCTCCTCGGGGTCACCTACAGTCTCGTCCAAATCATCCTCACACTCAGAGTTGTCCTCCTTGGCTTCCCATTGGACTCCCTCCTTTTCCTGAAAAAAAAAAAAAAAAAAAAATCAATGAATTAGGACAGACAAGACGGAATGTTCAGCGGCCGTTACTGTGGTGCAGAAGAGTGCCACTTACACAATGGGGGCAGCTCCATTTGCCCTCGGGCGCCTTGTCCATATCTGGGTCCAGGCAGACCATGTGGTACGCTCGGGGACAAGTATCACACAGGATGATCTCCCCTCCTTGCTGGCAAACCTCACAGTAGTCCTGGTGGTCCGTTTCATAGCCATCAACAGGACCGGGCACTTCATCTTCTAAAGAAAAAAAAAAAAAAAAAAAAAAAAAAAAATTAAAAATATATTCAAAAACCCCTTTATGGTGAGGTAATGGGGTTGATTTACTAAAAACAGGAGCACTCAGAATTTAGTGCAGTTGTTCATGGTAGCCAAATCTTCTAAACTCAGATTGTTCAATTAAGCTTTGGCCAAAAAAAACCTGGAAGCCGATTGGTTTCTACGCAGAGCTGCATCAGATTTTGTACTCCCCAGTTTTAGTACATCAACTCCAATATTTTTTTACTTTTTAAAAGCTGAACTCTAGGAAGATGAGAGAGAAATAAAAGCTGCTCTGGATGAATACTTAAAGAGGAACTGCAGTCTGCTCACATAATTTGTAATAAAAACATTCTGAAGCTTCCCTCCACTTTGCATATTTTATATATACTGGGATTCTGTACTTGCTAAATATGCTGCAGAAATCTCCCTCCGAGTCTGACCGCAGCTATTTTAACTGTGGGCAGCTGAAGCTGCTGCCTGTTCACTTCCTGGATTTACACAGAGGCACAGAGGCTCGCCTCCAGCTCTGCAGCCCTCTGACTCTTCCCTGGAAAACTCGGGGAAGAGAGAGAGAGCTGTCCATGAGGTCATAAGCGTAGGCTAATGACCAGACAGGAAACAGGAAGTGGGAAGAGGAAGAGGAAGAGGAAGAGGAAGAAGATTTACTATCCAAAAGATAAAGCAAACAAGGACAGAAGATTTAATAGAGGGAAAGATTACAAAAAAAAAAAGACTGAAGGTCCGCTTTAAAGTAAAATTCCAGGCCATGCCTAAATTGGTCCTAAAGTGATTGTAAATGCTCTATTTTTTGTTTTATTTTTTTAACCACCACTTGCCGTCCACTCATTAGCAGTTTTACTGCTACAGGGTGGAATGTGGAAGCGGTGTGCAGAATCTATAACCACACACACGCGCGCACGCGAGGGGGGGGGGCAGGTTCCAGGAACTATGTCCTCCGTCACCAGACGATCGTCCGGAAGACACACAGAACTGTGACCTGCCTATGTAAACAAGGCAGATCGCTGTTCTGACACGGGGAAGGGATAGAATTTGCAGGGACACCAATACATGCCTTCCCCTAGTAAAAGCAACATACACACACACACAGTTCAGACAAAAACCAGCGCCATCTGAGTGCAGTATTCAGGGTACTTTATCCGCAATAAATGTACACTCACAAGACGAAAAGGAGGTCAGCTCTTTAAGGTTGAACAAAATACAGGGTTCAACCGCTCGGGGGGGGGGGGGGGGGGGGGGGGGGGGGGCTGTGGGCCGTCCTTCTAGTCGCGGCTGTGCTGGTGGCTCTCCCAGCACTTCCTAGTTCACAGGTGCACTCAGGGGAAGCCACCGTTATCACTACGAGATGTCCGAGGGAGCGGGGTGGTGCATCCTTTCAGAGCATGTGTGCTCCTTCTGGTCAGAACGCACGCACAACCCCGCTCCCCCCTGGTAGTGACATCGGCGGCTTCCCCTGAGTGCACCCGTGAACTAGGAAGTGCTGGGAGAGCCACCGGCACAGAGACACATCTCCACACATCTCAGCTCCCCCCCCCCCAGAGCAGATGAACCCTGTATTGTGTTTACAAAGAGCTGACCTCCTTTTCATCTTGTGAGTGTGTACATTTATTGCTGATTATTAAAGTACCCTGAATACTGCACTCAGA
Organism: Aquarana catesbeiana; assembly: GCF_042186555.1. Taxonomy (NCBI): domain Eukaryota; kingdom Metazoa; phylum Chordata; class Amphibia; order Anura; family Ranidae; genus Aquarana; species Aquarana catesbeiana. The sequence goes on from NC_133331.1 coordinate 2,523,157, forward strand.
TGGCGCTGCTCTGATTTGTTTTTTGTATCTGCAGAGCGTTCTTCTAGATCACAATACATAAAAACGCAATTGGCGGGGTTCCAATGACCAATATCGTTGGTCAATTCAGGTGGCAGGTTACCGACTCACCTAATTAGGTGGAGTTCCTGATCAAGACAGGAGAAGCAGTCATAATAAAAAGGGAAGTGGGAATAGGACCCAAGGTGTCCTTGCCTTCAATGGAGGAACAAACTTCGGTTTAACCTGATGCATTTTATTAGATGAATTGGCAGAAAAAAAAAAATGTATCGAGTTAAACCGCAGTTTGTTCTTCCATTGAAGGCAAGAACACCCTGGGTCCTATTTCCACTACCCTTTTATTTAGAGTCCCCTCTTTCCGGAGTCTGCAGCCGTCTCCAGTCAGCAGTTCATTTTAGAGACTTGCATTTGCTCAACTGTTTAGAGCACTGCGCAGGCTCACTCCCTCTAGAGCAGTAATTCTCAACTCCTGTCCTCAGGACCCACTAACAGGCCAGGTTTGCAAGATAACTGAAATACATCACAGGTGAGATCATTTGCTGCTTAGTGATTGCAGTATTCTAGTCTCTCTCTCCAAGGTAATACATAAAACCTGGCCTGTTAGTGGGTCCTGAGGACAGGCGTTGAGAACCACTGCTTTAGTGCAACAGTGCTTGGTTTTGTCTTTTTCTCAAACACCAGCTAGGCACACAGTTAACCCTTTGATCACCCTTGATGTTAACCACTGCACTAGAGAAAAATCAGCTCTGCAAAACAGTGCTCTGCAGCAGAGCAGTGTCAATCTGAGACCTGCATGGGCAGAAACGCAAATCCTTTGGCAGGTTAAACAGCACACAATGTCATTTGACTGGCGTTCAGCTTCACACATTTGCAGTTCTCCAGCCTGACGGTTACCTTTCTTCTTCTTCTTGGCGGCTCTGAGTTTCTTGCGGCTTCGGCTACTTTTGCTTGTGGATCCGTCAGATACAGACAAGCTGTTCATGCTGCCCTCATCATAGTCCGAGTCGCCATCGAGGTCCTCCTCCTCACTCTGCAGAGAGATCATTGCAAACGGTTCAGGTCACTTAGTCTAATAAAATATAATAATGATCACCAGTGACAGCAAAACACTTACAGAAGAGCGCTTCCGTTTACCAAAGCCCCCAAGCTTGATCTTCAGAGGAGCCACCTTCTTGGCTTTGGTCTTTTTATTTTCCGGCGGACGAACGACCTTTGGTTTTTTCCTGGCGTTGGGTCCTAAAAAAACAAAATAAAAAAAAAAAATTTTTTTTTTAGGGATTTTTATTAAAGCGGAGTTCCACCCAAAAGCTTATTTGTCTCTCCCCTCCCCCCCCCAGTGCCACATTTCAGGGGGCCCCGTAACCTCTCCCCACTTCCGGGAGCCTGGGCCACAGCGCATTACGTCAGCAGCTTGGCTCCCTCCGCCGGGCCAGTAGGAGAGTGCAGCGGTGCCTGGCGCATGCGCAGAAGGGACCTGGCGTGAAGCCATAATGCTTCACTGCCGGGTTCCCTTACTGGCAATGGCGGCAGCCGACATCGCTGGACTCCAGGACAGGTAAGTGTCCTATTATTAAAAGTCAGCAGCTGTTGACTTAATTTTTTTGCAGCAGTGGGAGGACCTCCGCTTTAAACCTTCAGTAGGGGACATCACCTTATCCCTATAGCAGGCATATGCAATTAGCGGACCTCCAGCTGTTGCAGAACTAGAAGTTCCATGAGGCATAGCCTGTCCAAGACCGACAGCCACAAGCATGACACCCAGAGGCATGATGGGAGTTCTGCAAAAGCTGGAAGTCTGCTAATTGCATATCCCTGCCCTAAAGCCTCGCTGGTTGATCTTGTCCCCCCTCCTATTATGCATAGTGGGCACACTTCAGGTGACTTTGTTGATGCAGTGGGTGGTGTAAATGTATATTATCTATGAAGTAGTAATGTTGACATCTATGATTTTATCTAGATTGTATGCTGTACAAATTATGTATCAATGGCTCCTGAGGAAGTGGACTAGGTCCTGGAAACGCGTCGAGCCTCAAGACCACCACATATGGACAAGACACATTCTGTCAATTATGAGATATATAGCTCTCAATATGAAAATATTATGTAATGACGATTTTAACATGAGTTAATAAAACCATGTTTAAAGGGGTTGTAAAGGTAAAAATTTTTTCACCTTAATGCAGGCCCCCCGTTTTACTTACCTGACGCCTCGAAAGTCAGCTTCGCGTTCCCGACATCTGTTCCTCCGCTCACCCTGGCCGCTGATTGGCTGCAGTGGATGGATTGAAAGCAGCGCAGCCATTGGCTCGCGCTGCTGTCAATCACATCCGATGACGCGGCGCGCCGGGGGGCGGGGCCGAGTGATACAGCGAGCGGCTATAGCCGCCGGCTGTATCACGGGAGCGCGCCCGCAAGCACTCACCACCGTGCGAGGGAGCTCGCATTAAGGTGGTGAATGCTTGCGGGGAGGAGCTGAAACAGCCGCCGAGGGACCCCAGAAGACGAGGTTCGGGGCCACTCTGTGCAGAACGAGCTGCACAGTGAAGGTAAGTATAACATGTTTGTTATTTTTAAAAAAAAAAAAAAAAACACCTTTACAAACGCTTTAAGTATAACAAAATGTTGCGCCCCGAAAGTCACACTTTTGATATTATAATAGTTAAGGATGACCTCTTGAAGGATTAGTAAGCTGGCCTTAACGCAAGCTATCTGCATACTTGCCTTTTCCTTCCTTGGTCTTGGCTTTGCGCAGTGGAACCTCAACTACTGGTGGCGGTGGAGGCGGCGGCGGAGGAGCAACCACCTCGGTAGATGCCACCATACTGGCAACGACTGCCTCGGCGGCGGCAGCTGCGGCGGCCACAGATGCCCCAGAGCTGCCCTTCAAGGGATTGTTGGTGCTGAACTCCCTCCACTTGGCTCCGAGAACCATCATCATCTTGGAGACAGCAATTTTGGGGTTCTTCGCAGCAATTAGTGGCCTAAACAAAAAGACGCGGCAGAGATCAGAATGGTGCGCAATGCAATCTCAAGACGTAGAATCAACTGGTGGAATGAGAAGCTGAAAAACATACCTGACAAACTGGCTGAAAGCCTTGTAGTTGGTCAACGTCCTGTAATCGTCCTCCGTGAACATATGGTCAATGTCCTCCATGCCCCAGTCTTCCAAAAGCTGTGCTGAAGTCTTTGGTTCCTTTGAAGCGAAAAAAAAAAAAAAAAAAAAAAAAAAAAAAACAGAACCACTTTATTAGGAACATGAAGTGAAAAAAAGGCCAACCACCCAGCACTGCGAACACAAAACCAGTATGAATTCCACCCTAAAAAAGGAAACTGCATCGTCCTCTCTCTTACAGGCAAGGAAGCTGCCATGTTAGCCTCTGATCTGCAGTGGCCATGCTGGTGTTCATGTGATCAGTTATGACAGCAGCTATTTGATGGCTTAACAGTTTGGCAACTCCAAAGCAGGTACCATGGCTATGAGTTCAACCTTTGACAGTAGAGAGCACAATCAACCGACCGTTATCACTGATACATTCATGGCATGCTAACAGTTTTGGAAAACTTATATCAATGGGTTCAGTCTGGCTTTACCCAAATCCGGAATGGGGGGGTGGGGCAGAACGAATGGGGCACTTTGCTTGCCTTTATCTGCCCAATGGGGCACCATTCCTCCCACTGGCAATAATGATGGGGCAGAGCCCCCAGCACAGAGGTCTCAGCTAGCAGGCTGGACCCTGGAACTCTGCACCCTGGCTGGCAGGCCATTCCTCCCACTGGCACCAATGATGGGGCCCCAGTCCTCCCACTGGCACCAACGATGGGGGGGGGGGGGGTGTATGGTTCAGAGTTCATGCGACCACTGACTGGCAGTCACATGTTTGGGAGCTGATCCCACTGGCGGGAGAAGAGACTTCCGGGTGGTCGTGGGGATCTGGTCACCTCCGCCCAGTGGAACACACTCACACACCGGCTTCAGGTTGAGTGAAGCGGTGGCGTATCAAGGAAAGACTTGGGTGAGGACTACCCCTGTAGTGCCGCAAGCAGCACATGTTTATGCAACTTTTTTAATAGTTTTAATAAATTGTACAATGAAGTATCCCTCTCTGTATCCCTGTCTGACTCTTGCATGTCCCTAAACCTGGCAGCACATATGGAATGTGAATATATGAACTGCTTGCATACATCTAGCATCTTTTATTTTACCAAAAATATGTAGCAGAATACATATTGGCCTAAATGCATGAAGAAATTTGTTTATATTTTTTTAATTGGATATGTTTTATAGCAGAAAGTAAAAATAGATTGTTTTCTTCAAAACTCTGTTTATAGTGCAAAAAATAAAAACCGCAGAGGTTATCAAATACCACCAAAAGAAAGTTCTATGTGTGTGTGTGTGTGTGTGTGGGGGGGGGGGGACGACATATTTGTGTACAGTGTCACTCGACTGCACAATTGTCAGTTAAAGTAACGCAGTGCCGGGGGGGGGGGGGGGGGGGGGTGAAGTGGTTAAAGCTCACCCTTTTGCTGCTGCTGGATGCAATGCAGGTGATGGACAGGGTAATATCTACACTGAAGCATGAACAATGTCCCCTCTAAAAAATAAAGGAAACCGGTTTTGAACGCTCTGACCCCCACTGACCTTAGAATCGTCATCGTCATCTTCTTCCTCCTCACGTGGTTTCACTTTCGGTTTCTTTTCCTTCTTCTGAGCCAGCTTCTTTTTCTTCTTCTTTCCCGGGGTGTAATCGCTACCTTCGCTGTCTGAGCGGAGAGGTCCCAGATCATCGTCCCCAAAATCATTTCCTTCCCCTGAGCTGTCATCAATATCCTGCAAAACAACAGTACAGGATCTCTCATTCCAAAACATAGCAAATCTATTGTGTGCTTCTTCATTTAAAGGCTCTTGGGGGGGGGGGGGGTTATGGGCACATGGGCTTCCGTTACTGGCAGAACTCCTCTCTGGCAATGGCAATACAGCTCAGATCAATCACCTGCAGCTCAGACACCTCAGAAGCATCTCAAACTGATCTCTAAAAGGAGAAAATGCACATTCTCACCTACACAAGGCCTTACCTGTATCTCCTTTCACCATCCCAACCGCTACCCACCTCTGCCCACCTCCGCCCTGAGAGCACCGTGTGCCACCTGGCTTATATACACTTCCACCACACACTTACCTCCTTTTTCTGACGCTTTCCTTTGGGGGTTTTGGATTCCCGCCCCCTTTTTGGGTTTTTTCTTTTTCTTTACTTTCGGCGTTTCGACTTCTGAAAGGTCGTCATCCAAATCATCGTCATCTGCAAGAGAAGGGTGAAGGTCAATCGATCTGAAGTGCAGAACACTATAGCAAAGGCCAAATAGCCATCAACTAAATAGGCAATGTCTATATCAGTATGTATCAAGACACACACACACTTCTGGGGCTTACAGATACGTCACTGTATTCAGCATCATGACATGTGTGGTCAACCTAAGTAACCAACTACTGCCCGCCTGTGCTATGGCATACCTTACACCACAAGCTGGCCTTATTCACTCTGGTAAAAGTGCACTCCTCTAGGAACGCTCTTCACTGACCCTCCAGTCAAGGAACAGGTTCCCCCACTGACCCCCCCCCCCCCCCCTCGGTCAAGGAACAGGTTCCCCCACTGACCCCCCCCCCCCCCCCCCCCCTCGGTCAAGGAGCAGGCTCTCCCACTGAACCCCCCCTCCAGCAGCTCTCTCCCCACTGACCCCCAGCCAAAAAGGAGGAGAACGCTCCCCCCCCACTGACCCCCAGCCAAAAAGGAGGAGAACGCTCCCTCCCCACTGACCCCCAGCCAAAAAGGAGGAGAACGCTCTCCCCCCACTGACCCCCAGCCAAAAAGGAGGAGAACGCTCTCCCCCCACTGACCCCCAGCCAAAAAGGAGGAGAACGCTCCCCCCCCACTGACCCCCAGCCAAAAAGGAGGAGAACGCCCCCCCCCCCCACTGACCCCCAGCCAAAAAGGAGGAGAACGCTCTCCCCCCACTGACCCCCAGCCAAAAAGGAGGAGAACGCTCTCCCCCCACTGACCCCCCAGCCAAAAGGAGAACGCTCCCCACTGACCCCCCAGCCAAAAGAACGCTCCCCACTGACCCCCAGCCAAAAGGAGAACGCTCCCCACTGACCCCCAGCCAAAAGGAGAACGCTCCCCACTGACCCCCCAGCCAAAAGGCGAACGCTCCCCACTGACCCCCCAGCCAAAAGGCGAACGCTCCCCACTGACCCCCCAGCCAAAAGGAGAACGCTCCCCACTGACCCCCCAGCCAAAAGGAGAACGCTCCCCACTGACCCCCCAGCCAAAAGGAGAACGCTCCACACTGAACCACTGCCCCCCTCCCACTGTAAGGGAAATCCTTCCCACCAAGTTAATCTTAGCAGGGGGTTCCAGATCGTTGACTGCATTCAGCCACCCACCAATTAGGAGTCAGTGTGGTCGACCCAAATTCCTAAAGTACCTACAGCCACCTGTGCTACCTCACCCCTTTATAACACAAGCCGCCCCCCTCCCCCTCTGGGGAACATGCATTCCTCTAGGGGAATCGTCCCCAATGACTTGTCTGGGGGGGGGGGGGGGGGGGGGTCCCGACTACAACTCCCATCAGAGATTACGTGTACATTGTCTCTGTATTCTACCCATCACTGCAGT
>NC_133331.1:2530345-2581650 GCF_042186555.1 Aquarana catesbeiana
GGAGAGACCTCTGATGTGAAGGGGGGGTGCACTGGTGTGATGGGGGGACCTCTGATGGTGAAGGGGGTGCCTGGTGTGATGGGGGGGGGGGGGGGAGAGACCTCTGATGTGAAGGAGGCGCCTGGTGTGATGGGAGACCTCTGACGTGAAGGGGGGGGAGGGAGACCTCTGACGTGAAGGGAGGGGGGGAGGGTGAACGACACTTCTGGCTTCCATCCCAGGTAGTTGTGAGTCTCAGGCTTCCATTGAGGAGTACCATTTACACTTTAGAACTGGGGGGGGCCCCTCAATATTTTGCACATTGTAAAGGGCGCCCCCGGCTGGAATAAGGATGAGAAGCGCCGATATGGACAATACTGCAGTGTAGACAGATCAGTGGCTCGGATGAAGTATCACCTGCACCTATTGTATAAGTAATAATGGATTTCCTCTGCCAGAGAGAAATGGGTGAGAAATGGCGGAAGGCGACACGCTGATTATCCTTCTAGGTGACTATGGATGAGCCGGTCCCATGTGACAGCCCTCAGGTCACTGTGCAGTAAATGGCTAAGAGAACAAAAGCCCATAGATAGGGGGGAGGGGGGGGGGGTGGCGGTATGCACATGGACAAGGGACATTGGACGCATTTTATAATGCAAGATCAGCCATGGAGGGGGGAGGGGGGGGATACGAAGGCCTGCGTCCTCTGACACGCAGCAGATGCAGATGTGAAAAGCACATGCTGGGAGGGGGTCGGGGGCTTTCCCTTGTCTGACAACCCCCCCTCCCGCCCACACAGCACACGCAGCTCTGCAAGGGGGAGGGCAAAGCTTTTGTTTCTTTAGGACAGGACAGTTAATGGCTGCTTTACTTTTCCACACATTGACAAGATGGCAGCACCCCAAACATATTGGCTGCAGCTGTACCTGGGAGCAGCCAGACTCTAGAGCGCCTCTTCCTACAGCCGACGGCACACAGCAACCCACCAATCAGGAGGACAGGAAGGAAACCACCATTATTTACATGAAAAAAAAAAAAGGGATTATACATCACATGTGATCATCTGATGTGTATGGGGGGAAAATCGCACAAACGCAAATTACTCGCCACCATCAAACCCAACAGAAGACGCACTAAGGCACACAAGGTCACCTATACTGTACATGCATCCAATCCACGCATCCATTTCACCCATTCAGCCCGCAGGCTGAACCAGAGAACTCTAATAGTCTCCTGCTGACCATGGATGGAGGAATCCCTACTGCTGACCATCAGCCCGAATACCCAAAACAGCGACAGCTTCCGATAGGACGCAGTCATTGTTCGATGGCCAATTTACCACCTGCTTCTTCCAACTTTTTAGATTGAAGTTTGCCAAACCAGGTGATGCAGACAAAAAGAAAAAAGGTCACCCCACAGCTCAGATTCTGGTGGAGCCAACAAGAAATTGGGACCAGGTGACCATCCTTAGTCCTACAAGAAGACCATGCTTGGTCCAGAGCTCACAATAAAATTGGCCATAGACGTAGATGATTTCTCTCAATCAGCCCCATGGCTGTCAGAACACCCGTACAGCGCCTGCGTGTGACTGGCTGCAGGCGACGTTTGGCCGAGAACGCCTCACCTGGGTCCATTGACTAAAGTAGGTTGAAAAATCGGCTCTAGTGTTGGTAGAATTTCAGCAAAAAAAAAAAAAAAAAAATCATCCATTATAGGACCATGGTTGGCCTTACTGGCCATGCTTGGACCATACCACCCAAAGCTGGCCATACAGCTGTTTTTTTCAGGCCTGCAGTTCCCAAAATACCCAAACAGGACCCTGCAGGAGCCAATTGGTTCATCATTTTCCACCTGGCTGCTTAGAAAAAAATTCTTGTTATGGGGAGGGGGGGGAAATAAATAAAAATTTGACTTAAGCGAGGTGGTGCAGGACAAAGCCACCCAAAACTTAAGCTTCAGTGGCACTTCAGGCCTTGCTTGGCAAGCCAAACTCAAATCACCCCCCCCCCCCCCAAAATATAGCAAAGCAGGGAGGGGAGTATTCCCAGTACAACTCCCCAGTAACAACAGAAGAGTATCCAGCAAACATGTGGACCCTCCTGGTTTCCTGATCCACCAGGTCAGCCTCCCTCAATCTTTTCACCCCCAGAGGAACCACTCAAGGTCCAGGTGTCGGGGGAACCCCTGTCAAGATCAGTTCATTGGGGACCAGTGGGAAGAATGCCCCTTACAATGCAATTCAATGCACATATTAGCCAGCACACCACGGATCTTCAATTGCAGTCCAAAGATTTTATTGCCGAGAGATCCCAAAAAAACCAAGTGCAACGTTTCGGAGCCACCCAGGACCCCCCCCCCCCCTTCACGTGCCCAGGACCCCCCCCCCCCCTCTTCATCAGGGCACGTGCCCAGGACCCCCCCCCCCCCCCTCTTCATCAGGGCACGTGCCCAGGACCCCCCCCCCCCCCCCTCTTCATCAGGGCACGTGCCCAGGACCCCCTCCCCCCCTTCATCAGGCACGTGCCCAGGAGACTGGGCTCTGATAGAGCTGTGCAAGCGTCTGGATTGACAAACTCAAATCTTTTGGCAATTCCTATACATGCATTTCATGACTAGTTATTTAGAGTTCAGCTTTTACCATTTCCAGCCGGGCCCCTTTAAAGGTTTGCAAGACCAGAGGAGTTTCATGGGCTTCCTGTGAAGTGATCACTGATTGGCTGTCACAGTAATCAAATGATCAGGAGCCCCCGCCCACACCAGCTCCTGATCATAGACCGTGACTGCAAGCTGGGGGTGCTGCCCCCCCCCCCCCCCACGGGGCAGTATGTCAACTACATGCATATGTGTGTGGCAGTTTGGCATGAGCGTCCTCCGCCAATGCGGTACCAACAAGTACTGAATCAATCATCTTCCCATCATTAAGACTGCAGGTTAAGGTCTAAAAACAGTACACCCAACTAAAACATCAACCGGAGGTTACCATACTGCAGTAAACACAAAGCATGCACTTCAAAAAAGTCCTTGCATTGAAGTACACTTCCAAGATAAAAAAAAAGGAGAAAAGCTGGTGCCATGGAAGTCGGCTAAAACATTGTTTTATTAATGTATGTGAACCAGGCAAAAAGAAAGCCAAACACGTTTCGGCCCGTCAGGCCTTAATCATGGCTGAGCCATGGATTAAGACCTGATGGCCGAAACACGTTGGCTTTTTTTGACTGTTGTTCACATGCATTAAATAAAAACAAAGTTTTAGCCGACTTCCATGGCACCAGCCTTTCTGCATGGACTATATGGAGGATTACAGAGACTTCACAGGCTGAGTGCTGTGTTCTTGAGGCTCACCAGGCATTGTACAGGAGGTAGTAGCTCGGGTGCACCTGTTCCAAAATTCCATGACAGGCTCTACCCCCTACTAACACCTATATTAACCTGTATACACTTACCTATTCCCAACGGAGAGGGAGCGCCGACAATGCATGGGTCATTGAAGTCTATGGAAGACCTCACCGCTCCCAGGCTTTAGTAGTCATTGTCTGAGCGCTCTCTTCTCCCCTGCAGCCAGCGGACTGACACAGGAGAGATCACGTGACTGGGCTGAATTAGACAAGTGTACAAATCTTTTGTACACAAGCATAGGTGTTAGTAGGGGGAGGGGTGGGGGGTAATTTCAATTTAAAAAGAACAAGCGCACACACACACACACACACACACACACACACACACACACACCCACACGTATAACAAGTACATCAATACAAAAGAGGCAATACTCTATATCCTGCAGGTAAAAACCAGTCCAAAAAAAAAAGAAGTAGAAGTAGAAGGGCAGGGCTTTATAAACCATTTCCTTTTCAGATTGGAAGGCGGGGGGAAGGGGTGGGGGAGGTGTCAAGGTGGGTGCTGTATTGGCACACGAACAAAGAAATGACTATTCCTAAGGAGAAGTCGAGTCTTCTACTTTTGTTGAAAACCAACACAGTACAAGTTTGACTTTAGGGCAATGCCATTTATTGGCCAACTAGACTGTACAGGACGGGGGGGGGGGGGGGAACTACAACTCCAGGAACTACATGTCCCATGAGGCACTTGCAAAAGTTTCTGTGACAAGCATGACTCCCAGAGGCATGATGGGACTTTTAGTTCCTCAACAGCTGGAGAGCCATGGTTGGCCAACCCTGCTGTGAGGCAAGCTGGCCAATGTCCCTCAAAAACAAACACACCATTTAGTCAATATTTAATATCACCCTTAAACCAAAAACTTTTACTAAATAATTTGACCAGAAATTGATTTATGGGGAACGTCACCGTCTGACACAGCTCTACAAACACTTACAATGTGCTAATGACTCAAATATTGATCTATTGTCAACTGATCTGCCCAAGTATGGTCACCAGACCAATATTCTGCAATATCAGGGAAAGCCATAAATACGGTTGCTATAGACATGCCGTGGCCAACTACCCAACGCCCCTCGTCTTCATACATCGCCCATTCTCAGCCGCATTCTGTGCACGTGACGTCATAGAATTCCGTTTCCACATCTTCCCGATGGAAGGAAGGACAGCCCGTGAAAAGCCTTGAAGATCAGACACTTCTCCATTGTAAAGCCGGCCATAGATTCCTCCAACCACACAATCAAGGAGGATGGAGGAATCCTCCAGCTGAGACAGGGGGGGCCCCATCTGCTGTCAGATTACACCGATCAGTGGCTGCAAACCGCTGATTGAGGAAAAATAACATTTCCTGTCCCACAGAAGGCCACCATTAGAGTGGGAGTGGCCACACACGGTGGGTGGAGATTCATCCAGTCCCTGCTAAACCACTGAACTTAGAATTAGCAGCGACCTCAAAAAGGAAATGTATCTCCTAAAAGTACAAACTCGGCTGAGGGTATTCCCTTTGTACAAATGACTCGCCAAGATTTCCAAAGTTGGGGTCGGTGTGTGAATCAGTTACTTCTGCATTCTGAGATTTTTAACCACATCAGCTCTGGAAAATTTAACCCCCCCCCCCCCCCCCCCCCCGACCAGGCCATTTTTTGCGATACGGTACAGCTGACAGTTGCACTGTCATGCGACACTCCCCCCAAATAAGACTGGCCAAACTGACCATGCCAGGCATGAGAGCACACCATGGTCAGTTCTCTAGCTGTGCTGGGAACTCCGTGTGTTCTCCAATGATCAGACTTGTCCTGACCCACGCCCCCTGCACAGCCATTCACTGGGAAGATCAGTGTACTGCTGTTTCTGCTGCTACCTCCAGCTCCTATGCAGCTGGGAAGAGAGGTCATGTGAGCACTTATAAAAAAAAAAAAAAAAAAAAAAAAAAAAAAAATTATATATATATTTTTCATATCTATAACAAATGTTTTGCGTTTCATTTCAGTTTAACTGAATGGGTGTTGTAAAAAGTTGACCGTTTACAATCAATCACTTTAAAAAAAGAGAAATGGCAGCTAATACAAGTTCCACCCCAATAATTTACCTTAAAGGGTAAGCTTGTAAAACCTCAATGCGTTAATCAACCGTCTATGTTCAGCCCCTCTTCTAGAACTGGCAAGTCCACCCCCCAAAAAAGCAATACAAAAATTCATATCACCCCAATCACAATGTGGTTTTTTTTTTAACCTCTGCCTGGCATTCTGTACACCCAAACTCCTTCCGCTGCACATGCCTGGCAACGTTTGGGCTGTACATGTTTTTTTTAGTATCGGAACTACACCTTACTATTCTTTTCAGCCAAGGAAGCCGCCATTTTGGCGCCTCTGTTTGATCTTCAACTGCCATAATGCTGCACATGTGAGCCGTTATGACAGCAGCCATTGGATGGTTTGACAGTTTGGTTGAGAGCACAACCAAGGTGACAGTTAGCATTCCCGACATGCCAGAAATGTAACAGTTTTTGAAATGGGTAAAAATTGATGGGTTCCCCCTTTCAACTACACTTTTGGTCAGCTAAGGCATTTCCTTACATCTTTACCTAACCCGGGAGAGTTGTCCAGACCTCTAAATACTTTTGAAAATGATTGCTCTGATGAAGGGGCGCTACCGAGAACGCTATCTACGATGTATAACCTACTGATGGCCCCGTCAGATAACACGGACCTGGCCTTCCTGAAAAGGTGGGAGAGAGATCTACACTGTACATTCACTTCGAATCAGACTCAACGTATTCTAACGTTTGCCCTAAAATCATCTAAATCTACGAAAATACAGGAAGCCAATTATAAGCTCCTGACGAGGTGGTAATTGACTCCTCAAGCCTTACATACTTTCTACCCGAATACCTCAGCACTCTGCTGGAGATGTCAGATGGAAAGGGGCACACTGATGCATTTATTTTGGTCTTGTTCGAAGTTATCACATTTCTGGTCCACGATCAGAACTACTATCCAGAAGTTCACGGAATACACTATTCCAGCCTTCTTTCTCCTTCATGTAAATACAATGTCCACTAAAAGATACAAAAAGTCTGTAATACGTCACTTGGTGAATGCTGTTAAATCCTGTATCCCACTCCACTGGAAGAGTCAAACACTTCCATCAGTGGCGTCTTGGATACGGAGAGTGGAAGACATCAGTAAAATGGAGGACCTGGTGCTCTCTACAGGAAAAATACAATAAGACATGGGCACTCTGGCACCAGTTTATCTTTTCTTCAGAAGGTACCTCCCTCAGAACTGCTTGATCAGACTAATAGTTCTGGGCCATCCTGAGTCAATAAAAAACCTGTGCCGTCAGCTTATCTTTATGCTGCGCCCTTCCCTGCTTTCCCGCCTCCCCCCCCTCTATGCCCGCCAATCTCAGTCATGACTAACTACCCTACTCCCTATAGGAACCCCCCCCCCCGGTCGGGATGGCGTGGGGGATGGAGTGTCTGGGTGCTTGTTACCTTTCATTGGATGAGCTCCGAGCAGGAGGGTTTGGGTATCTCAACGGATATCCACAGATATTGTTCACCGATGTACACGGATGGGTTTAATATGTATAAATATACTGCCTTTCCTTTCATTCATGTGATGTAGTAGATTTGTATATTCCTTCTCCCCCCCCCTACTTTTTTTTTTCTTCTTCTTCTTTCCCCTCCCTCCCTCGATGTTTCCACTATTTGTATGTATTGTATGTACCCATGTTGGGCATGTATAAAATAAATAAAAAAACTATATTTGAAAAAAAAAAAAAAAAAAAAAAAATTGATGGGTTTAGTTCCCCCTTTAAGTTAGGACATGGTAAAGATTTTTCTTCACTTGCTGTCCCAGGGTTGCAACAGGAAGTGAGATGAATTTTTTTTAGAGTGCACTTACACCTGCAGTTTTAACCATATTCTGACCATTCACCCTCTGGGTTCCGTTTCCTTAGTGGAGCCCGGGGCCCTCCACAAAAGGCTGCCTCCCCCCGCCACCAGAGCCCTCCACAAAGGCTGTCTACCCCCCCAGAGCCCTCCACAAAAGCCCCCCCCCCCCCCGAGCCCTCCACAAAGGCCAACCAGAGCCCTCCACAAAAGGCCGCCCCCCCCCAGAGCCCTCCACAAAAGGCCGCCCTCCACAATGGCCGCCCTCCCCCCCAGAGCCCTCCACAATGGCCACCCTCCCCCCCCCAGGAGCCCTCCACAATGGCCGCCCCCCCAGCCCTCCATAAAGCCTCTGCCTCCCCCCCCCCCCCCGAGCCCTCCATAAAGCCTCTGCCTCCCCCCCCGAGCCCTCCATAAAGCCTCTGCCTCCCCCCCCCCCCGAGCCCTCCATAAAGCCTCTGCCTCCCCCCCCCCCGAGCCCTCCATAAAGCCTCTGCCTCCCCCCCCCCCCGAGCCCTCCATAAAGCCTTTGCCTCCCCCCCCCCCCCCCGAGCCCTCCATAAAGCCTCTGCCTCCCCCCCCCCCCCGAGCCCTCCATAAAGCCTCCCCCCCCCCCCGAGCCCTCCATAAAGCCTCCCCCCCCCCCGAGCCCTCCATAAAGCCTCCCCCCCCCCCGAGCCCTCCATAAAGCCTCCCCCCCCCCCCGAGCCCTCCATAAAGCCCCCCCCCCCCGAGCCCTCCATAAAGCCCCCCCCCCCCCCGAGCCCTCCATAAAGCCTCCCCCCCCCCCCCCGAGCCCTCCATAAAGCCTTCCCCCCCCCCCCCCCCCCGAGCCCTCCATAAAGCCTTCCCCCCCCCAGCCTTCCAGAGATCACAGAAGGGATCCCTGTGGTCTGCTTGACATAAGTGTGCCCGGAAACTTATTTTAGAGCATAATCTGAGTGCGGACCAACTGGGGAAGTGAGGGACAAATTGAACTTGGGCATGGCTCAGTTCCACCGCGCCCAGTCCAAGTGCAAACAGCTGTCACCAGTACACAGGACTTCCAAAGTTCCCCACACCTCTGTGTTCTGCTGACAACTGTTAATGGTTGAATTTCAGATCACTTTCTGTATGAGAGAATGGACACCAAAATAGAAGGTCAAACTACCTAATGAGGTCAGTGCTTCCATTTCTTCCCTGAGGGGGGGAAAAAAAAAAAAAAAAAAAAAAAAAAAAAAAAAAAAAAGGAACACCCCCACACATTCTTCCCACCCCCCCGGTAGATGCTGCATCTGTCCCCCACAATCTCTAAGCCCGAGAACTGAGTGATCAAACTCCTTGAATTCCCCGGTCTTCAGCCTGCGGAGAGCTGGTAGCTGTCAGTCACCGGCGCTCTGCTCTCCCCTCCAGCACTCACTAGAGCACTGGGCTGTGCAGGGGGCGGGAGCAGACAGATCAGCCTTTCAAAGGCTCGCCAAGAGGCTGAGCCAGGTGCTGGTCCAGGCATGTGGGTGGATCCCGACCGTATAGTCTGGATCTTTTCAAAGCCTGGACCGGCTCTGACATCAGCGGGATTTAGAATGAACTGCACTCCTGTCTCCCCCCCTCCCCCCCCCCCCCAGGAGAAGTAGAATAAAAATAGCCTTGGCTGTACTTTTTTTTTTTTTTAAAAGAAAAACCTAACAGCCTCAGGTAGCAGATCAGCATGAAGGCCAGGGAACTAGCATTTACTAAACCTGGAGTGCAGCTCTACATGGGAGCCAATCAGCTTCTAACTTCAGCTTGTTCAAGTTTTCACACACAAAAAAAAAACAAAAAACAAAAAACAAAAAAACAAAAAAACAAAAAAAAAAAAAAAAAAAGACACCACAACCCTGGAAGCCAATCGGCAGGGTTGTGGTGTTTTTTTGTGAAAGCTTGAACAAGCTGTTAGAAGCTGATTGGCTCCCATGCAGAGCTGCACCAGATTTTACCCTGTCCAGTTTTAGTAAATCTCCCCCCAGTGCGTGTCAATAAGGGATCTCTTAAAAGGATGGAGATCTTTTTAAATGAAGATTAGTGACCACCAACGTTTATAGAAACCCTATAGCAGGGATATGCAATTAGTGGACCTCCAGCTGTTGCAAAACTACAAGTCCCATCATGCCTCTGCCTGTCATGCTTGTGGCTGTCAGAGTCTTGCTATGCCTCATGGGACTTGTAGTTCTGCAACAGCTGGAGGTCCTCTAATTGCATATCCCTGCTCTACAGGAATAAGTCTGCAGGTAACAAAATGGTTTTACTGCAATACTCCCCACCGGGCCAGCACCATCTTTGAGGACCCGTCATCGCAAACCGCCATCTCTATTTTCCATCCATCTGCTGGATGGGATCTCCCCATAGGAGGATGAGAGCGGGGGCTCTGTCCATCTCCGCTCTGCTGAGCAAGAGGATCCTGCAGAACGGAGGGGCCCGTGTGAAAAGGGGCCCAAGATATTCTTTAACCCAGACTATGGGGGGAGATTTAACTGGTGCAGCTCTGCATAGTAACCAATCAGCTTCCAGGATTTATTATTAAAGCTTACACACTCTGGAGTTAGAAGCCGATTGGTTCTGCTGCACCAGAATATGTACACCAGTTTTAGTAAATCCGCACAGGAGCCCCAATGGAAAGCGGCTCTCTGTGGGGGGCTCCCGATGAAGGGGAGGAGCCAGGAGTGCCGCCCCCGAAGAAGAGGATCCAGGCAGTTCTGTGCAAAACCTTTACATAGAGCCGGCAAGTATAACAGGCTTGTAAAATAAAAAAAAAAAACACCCCACACACCACACTTTACAAACCGCTTTAAATCCTAAATCTAACATTTCAGCATTACCTACTGTGAGTGTTTGGGTAGGGGGTTTGTGGAACTCAGGCGAGATTTACTAAAACTGGAACACACACACACTCCACCCACACACACACACACACTCCACCCACACACACACACTCCACCCACACACACACACTCCACCCACACACACACACTCCACCCACACACACACACTCCACCCACACACACACACACACTCCACCCACACACACACACACACACTCCACCCACACACACACACACACACTCCACCCACACACACACACACACACTCCACCCACACACACACACACTCCACCCACACACACACACACTCCACCCACACACACACACACTCCACCCACACACACACACACTCCACCCACACACACACACACACTCCACCCACACACACACACACACTCCACCCACACACACACACACACACTCCACCCACACCCACACACACACTCCACCCACTACACACTCCACCCACACACACACTCCACCCACACACACACACTCCACACACACACACTCCACCCACACACACACACTCCACCCACACACACACACTCCACCCACACACACACACACACTCCACCCACACACACACACACACTCCACCCACACACACACACACACTCCACACACACACACACACACACACACACACACACACACACACACTCCACCCACACACACACACACACTCCACCCACACACACACACACACTCCACCCACACACACACACACACTCCACCCACACACACACACACACACTCCACCCACACACACACACACACACTCCACCCACACACACACACACACACTCCACCCACACACACACACTCCACCCACACACACACACTCCACCCACACACACACACACTCCACACACACACACACACTCCACCCACACACACACACACACACTCCACCCACACACACACACACACACACTCCACCCACACACACACACTCCACCCACACACACACACACACACACTCCACCCACACACACACACACACACTCACACACACCACCCACACACACACACCACCCACACACACACACACCACCCACACACACACACCACCCACACACACACCACCCACACACACACCACCCACACACACACCACCCACACACACACCACCCACACACCACCCACACACACACCACCCACACACACACACCACCCACACACACACACCACCCACACACACACACCACCCACACACACACCACCCACACACACACCACCCACACACACACCACCCACACACACACCACCCACACACACACCACCCACACACACTCCACCCACACACACACTCCACCCACACACACACTCCACCCACACACACACTCCACCCACACACACACTCCACCCACACACACACTCCACCCACACACACACTCCACCCACACACACACTCCACCCACACACACACTCCACCCACACACACACTCCACCCACACACACACTCCACCCACACACACACTCCACCCACACACACACTCCACCCACACACACACTCCACCCACACACACACACACCGGCTCCCATGCACACCTGCACCAATCGGCTTCTGACTTCAGCTTCTTCAGTTAAGCTTTGACAATAAAACCTGGAAGCTGATTGGCTCCCATGCACAGCTGCACCAGATCAGTTTTAGTAAATTTCCCCCACTGTAATATAATAAATCCGGTTTCTCTGGTCGGCATTATTATACCACAGGGGGGGGGGGGGGTGACCACCCACTGTGTAAAATTATACATACAAGTCACGATTTGGACGTTATATACTGTGGTGGTGGCAGCAGCTAGCTACCAAAACCCTGGTCATTTTTTTTTTTTTTTTTTTTTTTTTTTTATACAGGGGGCGACTCGGCGTCCAATAAAAGTGGTCCCAACGACGAATTCCCCACGGGATCACTTTTATAGGCAGCAGGAGAGGTGTTCCCCCTCCCCCCCCATTGCTTCACTGCTTACCGAAGCTGGTCGGTAAAGGGGACAATGATCCAATCCCCCGGAGCGATGGGCAGGAAGTCGAGGGAAAGATGGCGCCCCACTTAACCGGTTCCCGACCGGCGCACGCCGATGTACGTCGGCAGAATGGCACGGCTGGGCAAATGAGTGTACCTGTACGTCTATTTGAATTGCCCGCCATGCCATTGCGTGCGCGCGGCCTGGAGCTCCGTTAGTCGGGTCGCGGGTCCCACGGACTCGATCGCCGCGGGGATACCCGCGATCGCCTCACGGAGAGGACGAACGGGGAGATGCCGTTGTAAACAGCATCTCCCCGTTCTGCCTATTGACAAGTGTCACTCGATCTCTGCTCCCTGTCATTGGAGCAGAGATCAGTGACGTCACACATACAGCCCATCCCCCTACAGTTAGTGCCGGTTCACACTAGACGCGGCACGACTTGCAGGTCGCCTCACCGAGGCGACTTGCACACGACTGCCGGGGCGACTTGCAAGACGACTTCTGTATAGAAGTCTATGCAAGTCGCCCCCAAAGTAGTACAGGAACCTTTCTTCTAAGTCGGAGCGACGATTAGAACGGTTCCATTGTACAGAACGGGAGGCGACTTGTCAGGCGGCTAGGTCGCCTGACAAGTCGCCCCCGTGTGAACCGAGCCTCAGTAATCACTCCCTAGGACACACTTAACCCCTTCACTGCCAGTGTCATTTACACAGTAATCAGTGCATTTTTAATAGCACTGATCGCTGTATAAATGACAATGGTCCCAAAAATGTGTCAAAAATGTCCGACATAACGTCGCAGTCACAATTAAAAAAAAAAAAAAAAAAAAAAATCGCTGATCGCCACCATTACTAGTAAAAAAAAAAAAAAAAAAATTATTAATAAAAATGCCATAAAACTATCCCCTATTTAGTAAATGCTATAACGTTTGCGCAAACCAATTAATCGCTTATTGCGATTTTTTTTACCAAAAATATGTAGAATACGATCGGCCTAAACTGAGGAAAAAAAATGTTTTTTTATATATTTTTGGGGGATATTTATTATAGCAAAATGTAAAAAATATTGCGTTTTTTTTCAAAATTGTCGCTCTTATTTTGTTTATAGCACAAAAAATAAAAATCGCAGAGGTGATCAAATACCACCAAAAGAAAGCTCTATTTGTGGGAAAAAAAGGACGTCAGTTTTGTTTGGGGTACGTCGCACGACCGCGCAACTGTCAGTTAAAAACGACGCAGTGCCGAATCGCAAAAAACGCTCTGGTCAGGAAGGGGGTAAAATCTTCCGGGGCTGAAGTGGTTAACTCTATGCCCTTGGAGGACCAGAGCAACGTCTGATGTCACAAAAAAAAAAAAAAACACACCTTTTTTTTTTTTAGTAAAGTGTCAAATTTTTTTTTTTGCTTATAAATGGAAGGCTCCTTTCACACTTGTGCGACTTGAAAGTGATGCGGCTTGAAGCAATGCCTGTGTAATGTGGAGGTCTATGGACCTCGAGTCACATCAAAGTCAGCCCAAAGTAGTGCAAGGACTACTTTAAAGTCGCTGCGACTTGAAGAGATGCACAGATATGAATGATACTCATTGGAAATCATGGGGTACGACTTGTCATGTAACTTTGCAGTCCCAAGTCACACAAGTGGGAAAGGGGCCTAAATGAGACTCAATAAAAGAGGACCGGTCAGGCTTATTTCTATTACAAGGGATAAAGGCTTTGTGTGGCAGGAGGGGGGGGGGGTAAAACCCAGACTGTTGAGCCGTGGTATTACAACCCCGTCTCATCCACAGCTTCTCATGGATATACAAATGCTGCATCAAAAACCATGAAAAAAAAAAATAAAACCAGCAAGCTGCTTGCAGGGGGGGCGGTGTTGCCGAATGTAACTAATGCAGTTCTTGGGGCCACGTTGGAACCGTGTGCAGAGCGCACAGACGCGGAGTGGCAGAACAGCAATCAGAGGGTTAAAAATCGGGCAGTTAGGAGGCAACATATCACCCCCTCACCGCCTGTCAAACACTTCTGAAAAGTGATCCAAGCTTGGATTGCTGTTCAGAGGAGAAGCAGTCACTTACAAAATGGGCCCTAAAAGTATCGGGAGAGCCAATAAAATCTGTTCTAATCAAATATGTTATTTGTTACAATGTAAAAAGCCTGGAGAGAAAGGGGCGGGGGGCTTTACCAGCAGAGAAAGTAGAAGGAGCCGTACATCTGCAGGATCGGGTTGCTTGACCTTAGAAGTATGCTGCATTGTGGCAGGAGCCAAAACCACCAAATACATCAATGCCGGGGCCAATCATCAGCAAGTGTCATGTGACAAAGCTAAATGTGTTTATGGGCAGACACTGCATAGAGAGCAGATAATAGTACAAAGGATCATCATGGAAATGGTTACATTGTTCTCCAGAATGTCATTCATATCCGAGCCGGCACACCGGTGCATGAAGTGATCAGTACGGCGGGGGAACCGGTGTGCCCGGGTTATGATCGGGCAGTAGAAGGTCCCAGGCAGACCGGATGACGGGACCCTGAAGGCCGGCACCTCCTTTATTAGGGAACCACACTGCTTTTCAGTTCCAGTCAGTCAAGGAAATGTAAATTGGTACCAGGACAAGTTCATCTAGAGCCCGGGGCAAAGATACAGAACTGCACCCCCTCCCCCCACTAGTAATGCACGCCATAGAAT
The DNA here is from genome assembly GCF_042186555.1 of Aquarana catesbeiana. Classification (NCBI taxonomy): domain Eukaryota; kingdom Metazoa; phylum Chordata; class Amphibia; order Anura; family Ranidae; genus Aquarana; species Aquarana catesbeiana. The sequence goes on from NC_133331.1 coordinate 2,545,106, forward strand.
GGATTTACTGCACCGAGCCCACCATCTGCTCCCTTGCTCTGCTGTGCCCAGGGCAGCAGCCCCCCCCCCCACTCCTTGCCCCGCTTGTAATAAATGCCTCTTTGGCTCAACATGATGTGTATGAACATGGAGATGCCCTTTAAGATGGGCAGGATAAGCCATTAAGATAAGTTGTGCATGCCATTATTTACTTCTATCCTCTCCCCGTCCAAAGCAAAGATCTGGAAGGTTCCTATGAAGGCCGACCTGCCTGAGCTCCTGGCTGATCACTGCCCGAGCTTCTGGACCAGGGGAGGCCAGCATAGTATTTAGCTGGCTTTCGTGTTAGTGTATCGTTTTCAGCCAAGGAAGCCGCCATCTTGGCCTCTGTTTAATCTTCAGCTGCCATAATGCTGCACATGTGATCCGTTATGACAGCGGCCATTGGATGGTTTGACAGTTTGGTTGAGAGCACAACCAATGGGAGTGTTACATTTCTGGCACATGCCAGAAACGAACCTCCTTAATGGATGGGTTTACTTCTGCTTTAAGATAGGACTTACAGCAATTTGGGGGGGGTCATCGGCACAGAGTTTAGAGGAGGAGAAAAGGAAGGACCAAGGCCTTGATTACAGGTGGTGCCCTCTGAAGAGCGATCCAAACACCAGTGACAGGCAGTGAGGAGGCATTCGATCGTCTCGTTTAACCCCCTTAAACCTCACACCACAAAACGCATGCACTGCAGGTAGTAGCCTGACATCGCAGCGCTAGGAGATTCTGTAGACACCAAACCAACCTGACTGCCGCAGATAACAACCATCAATGTCCAAACTGGACTAGTGCATTGAGAAGAATCTTGCAACCGCATGAAAAAAAGTGATACAAAAGATGACGTAAAGGCCTCGTGCATCATCAACAGCACTTAAGACCCCTTTCACACGGGCGGTTTGCAGGCGTTATTGTGCTAAAAATACCGCCCCAAAACAGCCTCCTGTTTGTTCAGTGTGAAAACCCGAGGGCTTTCACACTGAAGCGGTGCGCTGGCAGGGGAAGAAAAAATCTCCTGCAAGCCGCACCTTTGGAGCGGTGAAGGAGCGGTGTATTCACCGCTCCTAAACCGTTCCTGCCCATTGAAATCAATGGGACAGCGCGGCTATACCGCGGTAATACCGCAGCTATAGCCGCGCTATACGAGTGGTTTTAACCCCTTTTTCGGCCGCCAGCAGGGGGTTAAAACCGCACCGCTAGCGGCCGAATACCGCGGTAAAACAGCGCTAAAAATAGAGCTGTTTTACCGCCGACGCCCCCTACTGCCCCAGTGTGAAAGCAGACTTATTGAAGGATAAATAGAACACATAACCACTTGAGGTTTTTTTTTTTGCTCTGTAGAAGGGGTTATAGCCCCCAAAACCCGTCAACTGGTTAAAGATGTTTTAGACCAGGGGGAGGCAACCTGGGGCCCTCCATCTATTGCAGAACTACAAGTCCCATCATGCCTCTGGGGGTAATTGTAACTGCCAGCCTTGCATTGCCTGATGGGAAATGTAGTTCCACAACAGCTGGAGGGGCCCAGGTGACCTACCCCTGGTTTAGACCATGAGTGCCATCGTGTTGAAGACCTCGCTTTCTTGAGTTTACGTACAATAATGTCACATCCTTTGCTTTTGCAAGTTTGTATGCTTTTGTCCTTTAATAAAGAGCTGCTGATGAAACAAAAAGGGTGCAAAGGCCTAGTGCAAGAAAAAAGAAAAAAAAAAAAAAAAAAAAAAAACACTCACAAAAGTGTTGTACATAAACTCAAGAACCAAAGTTCAACAGAAAAATAGTCCTAGTCAAACAAAAACAAAAACCCAGCTAACACGTTTCGGGGCATATACCCCCTTTTTCACAGCAAAACGCAAGTGTTTATGTGCTTTATTTATGCTTTAGTCAAGTGCTGTTGATAAAACAAAAAGGGTGCAACGGCCTAGTGCACATATGTCAAACACAAAGCTCGCGGGCCGAATGCAGCCCTTCAGACCTTGCCATATGGCCCTCACACCCAGTTCTTCAGCCGGAACTCCATTGCACCACCTCGGGCCCTCCGCCTCTGCTCCCCGCTGTCACTTGTGAAACACAGAAGCCTTTAGTGTTTACAAGGGACAGCTTTGCCCTCAGTGGCTCCCGGATCTAACAGATTCCTGCACACACTTACAGTGGGGCACAGCGGAGACAGATTGCCAGAATCTGAGTGAGAAAACAATCTCCCTGCAAATATATGGGTAGTAGAGCCACCTACACAGGGAGGTACTAGAGCCAGGCCAGTTAAGTAAAAGATGCGAGGAAGCTTTGTGGGGAGGGGTTGCAAACTGTGCATAGTGCACCCTTAAACCCTGCACACCCCTGAATGCGGCACCCTGGACGTAGCGCACCCCTGGACTCTGCACATGTGTTAGTCCTGCACTCCACATGCAATGCACCCCTGCACTCCGTACATGTTGTAGTCCTGAACTCTGCAAATAATGCTCTCCTGAACCCTGCACTCTGTACGCCATGCACCCCTGGGCCCTGCACATGTGTTAGTCCTGAACTCTGCACTCCGTACGTGTTGTAGTCCTGAACCCTGCAGGTAGCTCACTCCAGATACAACCAGCCCTTTTGAGGGCAACCATACGGCTGATACGGCCCGTGATGAAATGGAGAATTTGACACCCCTGGCCTGGTGCATCATCAACAGCACTTTATTAAAGCATGAAAGAAAAAAAGAAAAAAAAAAAAAAAGGGGGGGGGGGAGAGTACATACTCACAAAGCAATGGATATAACAGTGTTGTATGTAAACTTAAGAACCAGAGGTCTTCAACACAAAACAATACTCCTAGTCCAAACCATGAACCAGCTGATGGGGATATACCCCCTTCTTCAGAGCACTCAAGCAGGTATGTACGCTTAGAATTTTATTATAGTGCTGTTGATAATGCACTAAGCCAGTGATGGTGAACCTCAGCACCCCAGATGTTTGGAACTACATTTTCCATGATGCTCAAGTAATCTGCAGAGTACAAGAGCATCATGGGAAATGTAGTTCTAAACATCTGGGGTGCCGAGGTTCACCATCACTTATATTAGGACACAGTGGCTGTGCTCATGCAGCCGTGTGACCCAACAAATGAATAGGGCATTTGCATCAACGCAACAGCTGTGCATCCCCATACTGATTAAAAAAAAAAAAAAAAAAAGCCCTGCACAGGAGCTGCATTGTCCGTGTCCCATGTGAATGGGCCCCTTATTCTTCTATCTCTGGAGTTCCCACAGCAAAGTTGGGCTTTAAAACCAAAACTAAAAACAAACCAAGCAGAGACTAAGCTAAGCAAACTCGATAAGCACTCGGCGAAAATAAGGAGATTTATTTTGCAAGGAAAACACAAACTCTTATAACATTAGACCTGAGATGATGCGGAAGAACAATCGACATTTGAAGGATTATTGGCACACATCCAATAAAGAGAACCTACCTTGAAGGCCACTGTTCAACATGACTTCAATTTCACCATCACTGCCCGGGGAGGAAGGTTCCAGTCCAGAAGCCATTTCTGAAAGAACAAAACGGCACGACGTCAAAGCAGAGGCTGCGATCCGGGGAATGCTGGAGAGGTCACTGTCTGTCACAGGAGAGGAGGCTGCAATTCAAACAAACCACACCATGGAGTTAAGAAACGCAGGTAAAGCCACAGACATCTTATTCAAGAGGCAACAGCAACGTTCGTCTAAGTCAGGGGGAGGCAACCCAGGGCCCTCCAGCTGTTGTGGAACTACATTTCCCATGAGGCATTGCAAATCTGGCAGTTACAATTACTCCCAGAGGCCTGATGGGGCCCTCCAGTTGTTGCAGAACTACAAGTCCCAGGTTGCCTCCCCCTGGTCTAAGAGCCCTTTCACACTGGAGCGGGGGGGCGGCGTCGGCGGTAAAACGCCATTATTAGCGGCGTTTTACTGTCGGTATGCGGCCGCTAGCGGGGCGGTTTTACCCCCCGCTAGCGGCCGAGAAAGGGTTAAATACCACCGCAAAGGGTGGCGCTTTGCCGGCGGTATAGCCGCGCCGTCTCCTTCACCGCTCCAAAGATGCTGCTAGCAGGACTTTTTTTTACCGTCCTACCAGCGCACCGCTCCAGTGTGCAAGCCCTCGGGGCTTTCACACTGGAATGCAAGCAGCGGCACTTTCGGGTCAGTTTGCAGGCGCTATTAGCGCAATAGCGCCTGCAAACCGCCCCAGTGTGAAAAGGCTCTAAGTGTGCTTCACTCATTAAGAGCCTACAGATCAGGGTCACTGCTGGAAATGCCTACGGGGCTTGTTCACACTCGCTTTGGTCTCCACATTGCATCCCCCCAGAACCCTGTGTGCATTGCATGTTGTTGTGGGGCGCTCACACAGATGCCCCATTGGACAGGCTTTCAACAAGCTTCAAGAAGTTCTGAAGCCTGCTAGCAGCTTGCTGAAAGTGGCAATCAGCACTCCTATTAGGATCTGTGTTTAACATTTACAAACTGGAGCTGAATGGCACTTTAAAAGCTTCCAACAAATCTTGCTGAAATTTCTGCAAATGCTTTGTCATAGTCTGCTGGTCACACGGCTCTGATACCAGCTGAGACAATCTTCACAAGATTACATTGAAGAACCATGAATCCTGGATACCCAACCCATACATCAGGAGGCCTAAAGCACAACAGCTGTGATCACATTAATGAAGATCAGGTGATCTGAGCTTCAGGAGCTCTTCATTCAAGGATGGCTGTATGTGCTTTCACTGACTATAGATAAAGCTTTGAAGCCGTAGAAAACCGCAATCTGCAAGACAAAGGCATAATGTGTGGGGTGCATTGCATACGAAATACTTACCTTAGAACAAAGCCCTCCATCACCGCTGACAGGGCTTCCATCTTCACACGGTCTTCCTTCTTGGTTCGCATGCTCGAGCCATCTGATTGGCCGAGCTGTGATGACGTCACTCCCGCTGCACAGAGCTCTGAAGGGACGGTACGGGTATGCTGTCCCTTCAGATTGCACGTGTCAGTGATATCACCAGCTGCATTCAGTGTGAATATCTCCTAAACTGTGCAAGCTTAGGAGGTCTTCACAGTGCCTACAGGTATCCTCGTCACAGGCGCCCCCCCATAGGCGTCCTCCATAACAGGCATCCCCCATAGGCGTCCTCCATAACAGGCATCCCCCATAGGCGTCCCTAGCACAGGCATCCCCCAGCACAGGCTCACCTGTAGGTATCTGTGCCTAAAAAATGCCTCCCATGCTGCCCGAATGTGAAAGCTGGAGTGCTTTCACACTGGGGCAGTGCGCTTGCGGGACATTAGAAAAAGTTCTGCAAGCAGCATCTTTGTGGCAAAACACCCCTGCCCACTGCAACACTGGCGTTTTTAACCCCTTCTGCCGCTAGCGGGAGTTAAAAGTGCCCCATTAGCTGCCCCAGTGTGAAAGGGGTCTCACCCGTAGGCACTCCCCCCCCCCCCCATCACAGGCTCACCCGTTGGCGCCCCCCCCCCCCATCACAGGCTCACCCGTAGGCGCCCCCCCACCCAATCACAGGCTCACCTGTAGGCGCCCCCCCCCCCCCCCCCCATCACAGGCTCACCCGTAGGCGCCCCCCCCCCCCCCCCCATCACAGGCTCACCCGTAGGCGCCCCCCCCCCCCATCACAGGCTCACCCGTAGGCGCCCCCCCCCCCCCCCATCACAGGCTCACCCGTAGGACACAGATCTTAAATTGGAGTGCTGATTGCCACTTTAATCAAGCTGCTGGCACACTTCAGAACTTCTTGAACCTTGGTGAAAACCTGCTGAAGCCTATCAGCAGCTTACTTAACCACAGAGCACTTAAACCCCCCTTTCCTAACCAGACCAATTTTCAGCTCTGTCACACTTTGAATGACAATTACTCAGTCATGTAACACTGTATCTCTGAAAATTTACTATTTGAGACCCCAACAAGCCAGGAAAGTATAAATACCCTCCAAATGACCCCCTTTTTCTGGAAAGTAGACATTCCAATGTATTTAGTAAGAGGTAGAGCTGCACAATTAAAATCGTAAAAAAAAATTGTGATCTCGATTCAACCCCCCTGACTATCTCTATTGCAGAGGATTCTTTCATATAATAAGTGGAGAGACATATCTGCTCATTCAGCTGTCAAAAGAAAACATCTGGGCAGTCTGCCAAGTTTTTAACAGGAAACACTGTAACTAACTCTTCCTTCTTAGATCAAAGGGATAAACTATGTGAAAAAAAATCCAGGCAGTCTGCCAAGTTTTTAACATGAAACATTGTAACTAACTCTTCCTTCTTAGATCAAAGTGATAAACTGCTTGAAAAAAAAAAAAAAATCCAGGCAGTCTGCCAAGTTTTTAAAATGCAGGACGTTTAACCACTTAAAAAGTCTAAATCTTTTTCTCACACTTAAGTTAAAATCAATATTTTTTTCTAGAAAAATTACTTGGAACCCCCAAACATTATATATATTTTAGTAGAGACCCTCGGGAATAAAATGTCAATTGCTGCAATATTTTATGTCACACTGTATTTGCCCAGCCGTTCTTTCAAACGCAATTTTTTGGGAAAAAATACACTTTAATGAATTGAAAAAAATGGGCTTACTTTTTTTTTTTTTTTTTTTGTTTTAATGTAAAAAATTATGTTACGCCGCGAGAATCTTGATCTATCTTCTAAGCAAAAAAATCGTGATTCTCATTTTAGCCAGAATCGTGCAGCTCTAGTAAGAGGCATGGTGAGTTTTTTGAAGTTGTAATTTTTTCCCACAATTCTTTGCAAAATAGATTTTTTCCCCCCCACAAAATTGTCATACTATCAGGCTATTTCTCACACACTGCATGTGCATAGCACAAATTACACCCCAAAATACATTCTACTACTCCTCCCGAGTATGGCGATACCACGTGTGAGAGACTTTTACACAGTCTGGCCACATACAGAGGCCCAACATGTAGGGAGCACCTTCAGGTGTTCCAGGAGCATAAATTACACATCTCATTTCTTGACTACCTCTTGTACTTTTGAAGGCCCTGGAGCACCAGAACAATGGAAAATGTCCACAAAAATGACCCCATTTTGGAAAGAAAACACCCCAACGTATAATCTATGAGGCAATGAGTCTTTTGAACGTGTCATTTTTTTCCACAAGTATTTGGAAAATGTGGAAAGAAAAAAAAAAAAAAAAAAAAAAAATGAAAAAAACGCATTGTTTACACAAAGTTGTCCATTTATACATTTCTAACCCATAGCATATACGTAGAAAAATTACATCCCAAAATAGATTCTCCTACTCCTCCCGAGTACGGCAATACCACGTGGGAGACTTCTACAGCCTGGCCAGAGGCCCAAAATGCAGGGAGCACCTTCAGGTGTTCTAGGGGCATACATTTCTCAAATCCAATTTGACTACCTATTACACTTTTGTGAGGCACCATAGTTGGATGGATAAGCATGGTTGAGCCATAAATGTGGATGGATGGGATGGCTGAGTGTGGCTGGATGAGTATGACAGAGGGATGGCAGAGTATGGATGGTGAGTATTGCCAAGTATGGATGGCGGAGTATGGATGGATGAGTATTGCCGAGTATGGATGGATGAGCATGGATGGATGAGTATTGCCGAGTATGGATGGATGAGTATGGATGGATGAGTATGACAGAGGGGTGGTGGAGTATGGATGGTGAGTATTGCAGAGTATGGATGGATGAGCATGGATGGATGAGTATGACAGAGGGATGGCGGAGTATGGATGGTGAGTATTGCAGAGTATGGATGGATGAGCATGGATGGATTGATGGATGAGTATGACAGAGGGATGGCGGAGTATGGATGGTGAGTATTGTCAAGTATGGATGGATGAGCATGGATGGATGAGTACGACAGAGGTATGGCTGAGTATGGATGGATGGATGAGGCTGCAATGGGCACAGAGCAGTGCTGCAGGCACTATAGATCCAGCCCGCTGCATCCGATCTCTTCGCTCACACTGTACCGATCGGTACAGAGAGGGGATCCGGACATGACGCCGGTTTGTTTACAAGCGATTGCTTCGTCACGTGGTAAACAATGGCTGTCAGCGGACATGTACCGTGATGCGCCGGGTCCTCTGGCTCCCATGTACAGCTGCACCAGATCCTACACTCTCCAGTTTTAGTAAATCTTCCCCTACTCCCTTGCAAATATGGATTTCAGCGGAAACAGTGTTGATTGCAAAAGTGATCAAAAACAATTAAAAAGGAGGAAGGATCAGTAGTACTACGATCAATAGTGGGGGAAACATGCAGATACTCATTTGATCAATCAGAAAAAATAAAAAATCCATAACATTCCGCCACAGCCAATCGACTTACTCCCCCTGAAATCTGTCAGTAGCTCACTATGTTGATCTATTAGAGGATCTGCGGTTTATGATTTTTATTCAAATCGATCATTTTAGCTGCATGGTGTGAACGATCAGTGTGGGGCCACCTCGTTTTCCCTGACACCTTCTACAAACACCAAAGTCAGGCGACTTAATCACTCCTAAAAATAGCTGCAAGCAACGTCATAAAAAAAAAAAAAAAAAAAAAAAAAAAACTTTATACAAAGCTGCAAACGAACAATGTACACTGATGTCAATAGGATGCTCGTAGACTAAGGCTAAAGTTCACATCCATGCCACTGCTGAGGATATAAGCACCGCCCCTAGGGGCTAGTCCATGAACTGCAGCTTCCGTAGCCCTTTGTCAGGCCAACGCAGCTCTGGTCTGATGCGATAGGCCGGCTGGGAGTTGCTGGTGAGAGCCATGACCAGGCCATACAATGGGTGGGCTCAGAGTCCAGAGCGTACCATTCCTATCGGTCTAGGAGAAGCACAGCCTTCCTATTCATCAAGAAGCATAGTCTTCCTTATCCATAGGAGCACGGCCTTCCTATACATAGAGAAGGAGCATAGTCTTCCTTATCCATAGGAGCACGGCCCTCCTATACATAGAGTAGGAGCATAGTCTTCCTTATCCATAGGAGCACGGCCCTCCTATACATAGAGTAGGAGCATAGTCTTCCTTATCCATAGGAGCACGGCCTTCCTATACATAGAGAAGGAGCATAGTCTTCCTTATCCATAGGAGCACGGCCCTCCTATACATAGAGAAGGAGCATAGTCTTCCTTATCCATAGGAGCACGGCCCTCCTATACATAGAGAAGAAGCATAGTCTTCCTTATCCATAGCAGCACGGCCTTCCTATACATAGAGAAGGAGCATAGCCTTCCTTATCCATAGGAGCACGGCCTTCCTATACATAGAGAAGGACCCATCTCACAGGAGCACGGCCTTCTCGTACATATAGAAGCATAGCCAGCCTGCCTACCTAAAAAGCGCACGGCCGCCTTAGCCATCTAAAAGCAGAATGGCATTCCTATGATTTTAAATGAAGCATGGTCTTCCTATTGATCTAAAAAGATTGCAGCCTTTCTATACTCATCTAGAAGCATACCCTTCCTCTCGGTCTAAAATTAATACAGCCTTCCTATACATCTGTAGAGGAGCATGGTCCTCTTATTCATCCAAAAGCATAGCCTTGCCTATCGATGTACATGCAAGTATATATATATTTTCCAATGGGTCTACAAGGAGCATGGCCTGCCTGTACATCCAGAAGCCGTGTCATTCCAACCATCTAAAAGTAGCATAGCCTTCCTGTACCTCTAGAAATTGCATGGCTTTTCTATTCTAAGTAAAGCCTTCCTGAGCATCTAGGAGTATGGCCTTCCTACCTTTCAAGAAGAAAAGCCTTCCTATTGGTCTAAAAAGAATGCAGCTGCCCTGTACATCTAGAAGGAGCATTTCCTTCTTACTGGTCTACAAGGAGCATGGTCTTCCTATTCTTCTAGAAAGCATAGCCTTCCTATAAAAGTGTAAAAGGAGCACAGCCACCCTACTGGTCTACAAGGAGAATAGTCTTCCTAGCCATCTAGAATAACGGTCTTTCTATAAAAGGAACATGGTCCTGTTATCCATATAGAAGGAGCAAGGCCTTCCTATACATCTATGAGTAACAGTCATCCCAGTCATCTAGAAGGAGATGGTCTTCCTAACCATCATCCAATCATGTCTACAACGAGCAAGGTCTTCCTATACATCTATGAGGAACATGGTCCTCCTATCCATGTAGGAGCATTGCCTTCCTATCCAACTTCCAATCACATCTACAAAGAGTGCAGCCTTCCTATAAATCTACATGGAACAGGGTCCTCCCAGACATCTAGAAGGAGATGGCCTTCCAAATCATCATCTAATCAGATCTACAAGAATCACAGCCTTCCTATACATCTATGAGGAACAGGGTCCTCCCAGACATCTAGGAGATGGCCTTCCTAACCATCATCCAATCATGTCTATAAGGTCTTCCTATACATCTATGAGGAACATGGTCCTCCTATCCATATAGAAGGAGCATTGCCTTCCTATCCAACTTCCAATCACATCTACAAGGAGTGCAGCCTTCCCCTACATCTACAAGGAACAGGGTCCTCCCAGACATCTAGAAGGAGATGGCCTTTCCAGCCATCCAATCATGTCTACAAAGGAGCACGGCCTTCCTCTCCATCTTCTGATCACATTTACAAGGACCACGGCCTCCCCACAGGTCTAAGAAAAAAAAAGACAAAAACAACTTCCAGTCTCCACACTCCCAAAACAATAACAGGCTGTCTACAGGATCATCTACACCAGACTTCCAGTTCCCGGAATGGAGCCGAGCTTCTGATTACTATCAACAGCATATCTATCGACAGGGCCTGTATGGAGGGGATTCCCTAACCCCCCCTCAAAAAAAAAAAGTTTTGGCAGTTGCCCAAATTTAACCCCATGAGGAGTGAAGGACAGCAAATAACTGGAGAGATCTCCCATGTGCCGGGATCTCCACCACCATCCATACCAAGGGGGATCACCATCCGTACCGAGGGGCACCACCATCAAAATCTGCACCAAGGGGGCCACCACCACCCTCCGCACCGAGGGGGGCCACCACCACCCTCCGCACCGAGGGGGGCCACCACCACCCTCCGCACCGAGGGGGGCCACCACCACCCTCCGCACCGAGGGGGGCCACCACCACCCTCCGCACCGAGGGGGGCCACCACCACCCTCCGCACCGAGGGGGGCCACCACCACCCTCCGCACCGAGGGGGGCCACCACCACCCTCCGCACCGAGGGGGGCCACCACCACCCTCCGCACCGAGGGGGGCCACCACCACCCTCCGCACCGAGGGGGGCCACCACCACCCTCCGCACCGAGGGGGGCCACCACCACCCTCCGCACCGAGGGGGGCCACCACCACCCTCCGCACCGAGGGGGGCCACCACCACCCTCCGCACCGAGGGGGGCCACCACCACCCTCCGCACCGAGGGGGGCACCACCACCATCCGCACCGAGGGGGGCACCACCACCATCCATACCAAGGGGGATCACCATCCGTACCGAGGGGGGCACCACCACCATCCGTACCGAGGGGGGCACCACCACCACCCGCACCAATACAAAGCTTAGTGAATAATAATTATATATATATAAATAAAAATGTATTTATATTTATATCTCCCCCCACTCTCTGTGGTCTCCAGACCCCCTCCCCTCCCCCCCGATCTTCTCATTCTGATGCCAACTTTGTGTCTATTGTTGTCCTCATGATGGATGGTGAGCTCTGCTGCCCAACTTCCCCCTCATTGTTATATAGTATAATGTTACATTGTATGTTAGGCCTCCTATGTAGAGAGTAGTAGTCAGTGAGGCCTGTGTGTCCCGTGGAGGCCCGTCCTGTGTCCCCGGTGTGTCCTATGAAGGGCCCCCGGTGTCTATGTATCCCTCGCTCCGTCCTTCTCTCTCATTGTCCTCCCGCCCCCTCCCCCGTGTCTCGGTGTCCCCCGGGCGGTCCTGCCCTCACCTCGGGCCCGGTGTGGTAGTCTCCGGTGGCGCGCTCCTCGGTCTGCACTCCCGCTCCTTCCCTCCTGTACACCGGCAGTGATGGTCCAGGCCCCGCCCCTTCCCTCCTTCCGCCCCCGTCACCCCGGCAACCAGCGAGTTGCCCTAGAGATGGGCGGCCGGACATCCCATAATAGGCCGAGGGGGAGCCTGCCATCCCATAATAACAACAACCCTCCCCCATCCTCCCTCCTCCCCCTCAGACATCCCATAATAAGCCCGGGGAGTCTAACATCCCATAATAGTCTCCTCTTTCCCTCTCTCACACGGCAGCCCATAGCAACATGAAGGGAGCTCTGACATCCCATAATAGCCACACACATCCCATAATAATCTGAGGGAGCTCTGACATCCCATAATAGTCACCACAGCAGCCAGGCATCCCATAATAACCTGAGGGAGACTGACATCCCATAATAATCACCAGGCATCCCATAATAACTTCTAGGGATCCTGACATCCCATAATATGCCCCCTCCCCCTGACATCCCATAATATGCCCCCCCCCCTCCTGACATCCCATAATATGCCCCCCCCATCCCATAATAATCCTGTCACAGCACCTCACACAGTGCCAGGTGTCCCTCCATGGCAACCTCAGTCCAGGACCTGAGTGGTCCTCCTCATCACAGTGCTATGTCCACTCCTCACTCCTCATCACAGTGCTATGTCCACTCCTCACTCCTCATCACAGTGCTATGTCCACCCCTCACTCCTCCTCATCACAGTGCTATGTCCACCCCTCACTCCTCCTCATCACAGTGCTATGTCCACCCCTCACTCCTCCTCATCACAGTGCTATGTCCACTCCTCACTCCTCCTCATCACAGTGCTATGTCCACTCCTCACTCCTCATCACAGTGCTATGTCCACCCCTCACTCCTCCTCATCACAGTGCTATGTCCACTCCTCACTCCTCCTCATCACAGTGCTATGTCCACTCCTCACTCCTCCTCATCACAGTGCTATGTCCACTCCTCACTCCTCATCACAGTGCTATGTCCACCCCTCACTCCTCCTCATCACAGTGCTATGTCCACCCCTCACTCCTCCTCATCACAGTGCTATGTCCACTCCTCACTCCTCATCACAGTGCTATGTCCACTCCTCACTCCTCATCACAGTGCTATGTCCACTCCTCACTCCTCCTCATCACAGTGCTATGTCCACTCCTCACTCCTCCTCATCACAGTGCTATGTCCACTCCTCACTCCTCATCACAGTGCTATGTCCACTCCTCATCACAGTGCTATGTCCACTCCTCACTCCTCCTCATCACAGTGCTATGTCCACTCCTCACTCCTCCTCATCACAGTGCTATGTCCACTCCTCACCATCACAGTGCTATGTCCACTCCTCACTCCTCCTCATCACAGTGCTATGTCCACTCCTCACTCCTCATCATCACAGTGCTATGTCCACTCCTCACCACAGTGCTATGGCCACTCCTCACTCCTCATCACAGTGCTATGTCCACTCCTCACTCCTCATCACAGTGCTATGTCCACTCCTCACTTCTCCTCATCACAGTGCTATGTCCACTCCTCACTCCTCATCACAGTGCTATGTCCACTCCTCACTCCTCATCACAGTGCTATGTCCACTCCTCACTCCTCCTCATCACAGTGCTATGTCCACTCCTCACTCCTCCTCATCACAGTGCTATGTCCACTCCTCACTCCTCATCACAGTGCTATGTCCACTCCTCATCACAGTGCTATGTCCACTCCTCACTCCTCCTCGTCACAGTGCTATGTCCACTCCTCACTCCTCCTCATCACAGTGCTATGTCCACTCCTCACTCCTCCTCATCACAGTGCTATGTCCACTCCTCACTCCTCCTCATCACAGTGCTATGTCCACTCCTCACTCCTCCTCATCACAGTGCTATGTCCACTCCTCACTCCTCCTCATCACAGTGCTATGTCCACTCCTCACCATCACAGTGCTATGTCCACTCCTCACTCCTCCTCATCACAGTGCTATGTCCACTCCTCACTCCTCATCATCACAGTGCTATGTCCACTCCTCACTCCTCATCACAGTGCTATGTCCACTCCTCACTCCTCATCACAGTGCTATGTCCACTCCTCACTCCTCCTCATCACAGTGCTATGTCCACTCCTCACTCCTCATCACAGTGCTATGTCCACTCCTCACCACAGTGCTATGTCCACTCCTCACTCCTCCTCATCACAGTGCTATGTCCACTCCTCACTCCTCATCACAGTGCTATGTCCACTCCTCACTCCTCATCACAGTGCTATGTCCACTCCTCACTCCTCCTCATCACAGTGCTATGTCCACCCCTCACTCCTCCTCATCACAGTGCTATGTCTACCCCTCACTCCTCCTCATCACAGTGCTATGTCTACCCCTCACTCCTCTTCATCACAGTGCTATGTTCATCCTTCACTCCTCCTCATCACAGTGCTATGTCCACCCCTCACTCCTCATCACAGTGCTATGTCCATCCTTCACTCCTCCTCATCACAGTGCTATGTCCATCCTTTACTCCTCCTCATCACAGTGCTATGTCCATCCTTCAATCCTCATCACAGTGCTATGTCCACCCCTCACTCCTCCTCATCACAGTGCTATGTCCACTCCTCACTCCTCATCACAGTGCTATGTCCACCCCTCACTCCTCCTCATCACAGTGCTATGTCCATCCTTCAATCCTCATCACAGTGCTATGTCTACCCCTCACTCCTCCTCATCACAGTGCTATGTTCATCCTTCACTCCTCCTCATCACAGTGCTATGTCCACCCCTCACTCCTCCTCATCACAGTGCTATGTCCATCCTTCACTCCTCCTCATCACAGTGCTATGTCCATCCTTCAATCCTCATCACAGTGCTATGTCCACCCCTCACTCCTCCTCATCACAGTGCTATGTCCATCCTTCAATCCTCATCACAGTGCTATGTCCACCCCTCACTCCTCCTCATCACAGTGCTATGTCCATCCTTCACTCCTCCTCATCACAGTGCTATGTCCATCCTTCAATCCTCATCACAGTGCTATGTCCACCCCTCACTCCTCCTCATCACAGTGCTATGTCCATCCTTCAATCCTCATCACAGTGCTATGTCTATCCTTCACTGAGAACCTGAGGGATCACCATCACTCCTCATACCTCCACCATTACCTGAGGGATCACCATCACTCCTCATACCTCCACCATTACCTGAGGGATCACCATCACTCCTCATACCTCCACCATTACCTGGGGGATCACTATCACTCCTCATCCCTCCACCATTACCTGAGAGATCTCCCCTCACTCTTTATCCCTCAAATAGACCTAAGGGATCCCCCTTACTGTTCATTCTTCTACCATACCCATAACATGAAGGGAGCTCTGACATCCCATAATAGTCACCCCAGCCTGGCATCCTATAATAACCCGAGGGAAACTGACATCCCATAATAATCACCAGGTATCCCATAATAACTTCTAGGGAGCCTGGCATCCCATAATATGCCCCTTCCTCCTAAAATCCCATAATATGCCCCCTCCTCCTGACATCCCATAATATGCCCCTTCCTCCTAAAATCCCATAATATGCCCCCTCCTCCTGACATCCCATAATATGCCCCCTCCTCCTGACATCCCATAATATGCCCCCCCCCACACTCCTGACATCCCATAATAAGCCTGTCACAGCACCTAACACAGTGCCAGGTGTCCCTCCATGGTAACTCCAGTCTGGGCACTAAGTGTTCCTCCTCATCACAGTGCTATGTCCATCCTTCACTCCTCATCACAGTGCTATGTCCACCCTTCACTCCTCATCACAGTGCTATGTCCATCCTTCACTCCTCATCACAGTGCTATGTCCACCCTTCACTCCTCATCACAGTGCTATGTCCACCCTTCACTCCTCATCACAGTGCTATGTCCATCCTTCACTCCTCATCACAGTGCTATGTCCACCCTTCACTGAGAACCTGAGGGATCACTATCACTCCTCATAACTCCACCATCACCTGAGGGAGCACTATCACTCCTCATACCTCTATCATCACCTGAGGGATCACTATCACTCCTCATACCATCACCATCACTCCTCATACCTCCACCATCACCTGAGAGATCACTATCACTCCTCATGCCTCCACCATTACCTGAGTGATCACTATCACTCCTCATACCTCCACCATCACCTGAGGGATCACCATCACTCCTCATACCTCCACCATTACCTGAGGGATCACTATCACTCTTCATACCTCCACCATCACCTGAGGGATCACCATCACTCCTCATACCTCCACCATCACCTGAGAGATCACTATCACTCCTCATGCCTCCACCATTACCTGAGTGATCACTATCATTCCTCATACCTCCACCATCACCTGAGGGATCACCATCACTCCTCATACCTCCATCATCACCTGGGGGGTCCTTATCACTCTTCATACCTCCACCATCAATTGGGGGGGTCATACCTCCACCATTACCTGAGGGATCAGTACCACTCCTCATATCTCCACCATCACCTGGGGGGTCACCATCATTCCTTATATCTCCACCATCACCTGAGGGATCACTCCTCATACCTCCACCATCACCTGGGGGGTCCTTATCACTCCTCCTACCTCCACCATCACCTGAGGGATCACTATCACTCCTCATACCTCCACCATCACCTGGGGGGTCACCATCACTCCTCATACCTCCACCATCATCTGGGGGGGTCACCATCACTCCTCATATCTCCACCATCACCTGAGGGATCACTATCACTCCTCATACCTCCACCATCACCTGGGGGGTCCTTATCACTCCTGATACCTCCACCATCACCTGGGGGGTCACCATCACTCCTCATATCTCCACCATCACCTGAGGGATCACTATCACTCCTCATACCTCCACCATTACCTCAGGGATCACTACCACTCCTCATATCTCCACCATCACCTGAGGGATCACTATCACTCCTCATACCTCCACCATCACCTGAGGGATCACTATCACTCCTCATACCTCCACCATCACCTGAGGGATCACTATCACTCCTCATACCTCCACCATTACCTCAGGGATCACTACCACTCCTCATATCTCCACCATCACCTGAGGGATCACTATCACTCCTCATACCTCCACCATCACCTGAGGGATCACTATCACTCCTCATACCTCCACCATCACCTGAGGGATCACTATCACTCCTCATACCTCCACCATCACCTGAGGGAGCACTATCACTCCTCATACCTCCACTATCACGTGAGGGGTCACCATCACTCCTCATATCTCCACCATCAACTGCGGGGTCCTTATCACTCCTCGTCCCTCTACTACTACCTGAGGGGTCACCACCATCACTCTTCATACCTCTATAACTACCTGAGGGGTCACCATCACTCCTAATCCCTCTACTACTACCTGAGGGGCCACCATCACTCCTCATCACAGTGCTATGTCCATCCTTCACTAAGAACCTGAGGGATCACCATCACTCCTCATACCTCCACCATTACCTGGGGGATCCACCTCATTCCTCATCCCTCCACCATTACCTGAGAGATCTCCCCTCACTCTTTATCCCTCAAATGTACCTAAGGGATCCCCCTTACTGTTCATTCTTCTACCATACCCATAACATGAAGGTAGCTCTGACATCCCATAATAGTCACCACAGCCTGGCATCCTATAATAACCTGGGGGAGACTGACATCCCATAATAATCACCAGGTATCCCATAATAACTTCTAGGGAGCCTGGCATCCCATAATATGCCCCTTCCTCCTAAAATCCCATAATATGCCCCCTCCTCCTGACATCCCATAATATGCACCCCCCCCCCCTCCTGACATCCCATAATAAGCCTGTCACAGCACCTCACACAGTGCCAGGTGTCCCTCCATGGTAACTCCAGTCTGGGCACTAAGTGGTCCTCCTCATCACAGTGCTATGTCCATCCTTTACTCCTCATCACAGTGCTCTATCCTTCACTTATAACCTAAGGGTTCTCACTCCCTCACTCCTCATACCTCCACCATCAATCCTCATCCCTCTAGTACTATCTGAGGAATCACCATCACTCCTCATCCCTCTACTACTACCCGAGGGATCACCATCTCTCCTCATACCTCCATCATTAGGGGAGGGGGGTCACCATCGCTCCTCATACCTTCATTATTACCTGGAGGATCCCCTTCACTCCACCATTACCTGATGGATCCCCCTCATTCTTCATATATCTACTATCACCTGAGGGATCCCTCTCACTCCCCATCCCTCTACTGTATCTGAGGGATTCCTCCTCATCCCTTTGCCATTACCTGAGGGATCCCTCCTCAATCCTCCGTCCACTATTACCGGAGGGATTCCTCTTCGTCCCTCTCCCATTACCTTGAGGTATCCTTTCTCAGTCTTTATCCCTTTCTCATATCTGAGGAATCCCTCCTCATGCCTGTTCCATCTACCATTACCTAAAGGATCCCACCTCACTCTTCATCCTTCAATGGTACCTGAGGGATCCCTCTTACTTTTCATCCCTCCACTATTACCTGGGGGATCTCCCTCACTCTTCATCCCTCTACTACTTCTCATGCTTCCACCATTACCTGGCGGACCTCCTTAACTCTTCATCCATCCATCTTTACCTTGAGGATCCTCCTCACTCTTCATCCCCCCAAAACTACTTGAGGAATTCCTCTGACTCCTCATCCCTCTACCATTACCTGAAGGTTCCCCCTAACTCTTCACCCCTCCATCTTTACCTAGAGGACCCCCTTCATGCTTCATCCCTCAACAATACCTGGGAGATCCTTCTCATTCTCTATCCTTCTACCACTACCTGAGGGACCCCCTTACTCTTCATCCCTCTAACATTACCCAAGGGATCCACCTTACTCCTCATCCCTCTGCTACTACCCGAGGGATCCCCCGTACTCTTCATCCCTCTACCATTACCCGAGGAACCCCCCTTACTCCTCATCCCTCTACCATTACCCGAGGGATCCCCCTTACTCTTCATCCCTCTACCATTACCCGAGGGACCCCCCTTACTCCTCATCCCTCTGCTACTACCCGAGGGATCCCCCGTACTCTTCATCCCTCTACCATTACCCGAGGAACCCCCCTTACTCCTCATCCCTCTACGATTACCCGAGGGATCCCCCTTACTCTTCATCCCTCTACCATTACCCGAGGGACCCCCCTTACTCCTCATTCCTCTACTACTACCTAAGGGATCCCCCGTACTCTTCATCCCTCTACCATTACCCAAGGGATCCCCCCTATTCCTCATCCCTCTACCATTACCCGAGGGATTCCCCTTACTCTTCATCCCTC
The DNA here is from genome assembly GCF_042186555.1 of Aquarana catesbeiana. Taxonomy (NCBI): domain Eukaryota; kingdom Metazoa; phylum Chordata; class Amphibia; order Anura; family Ranidae; genus Aquarana; species Aquarana catesbeiana. Next base: position 2,564,405 of record NC_133331.1, read on the forward strand.
TACCATTACCCGAGGGATCCCCCTTACTCTTCATCCCTCTAACATCACCCAAGGGACCCCCCCTTACTCCTCATCCCTCTACCACTACCTGAGGGATCCCCCGTACTCTTCATCCCTCTACCATTACCCGAGGGATCCCCCTTACTCTTCATCCCTCTACCATTACCCGAGGGATCCCCCTTACTCTTCATCCCTCTAACATCACCCAAGGGACCCCCCCTTACTCCTCATCCCTCTACCACTACCTGAGGGATCCCCCGTACTCTTCATCCCTCTACCATTACCCAAGGGATCCCCCTTATTCCTCATCCCTCTACCATTACCCGAGGGATTCCCCTTACTCTTCATCCCTCTACCATTACCCGAGGGATCCCCCTTACTCTTCATCCCTCTAACATCACCCAAGGGACCCCCCCTTACTCCTCATCCCTCTACTACTACCTGAGGGATCCCCCTTACTCCTCATCCCTCTACCATTACCCAAGGGATCCCCCTTACTCCTCATCCCTCTACTACTACCTGAGGGATCCCCCTTACTCCTCATCCCTCTACCATTACCCGAGTACCCGAGGGATTCCCCCTTTACTCCTCATCCCTTTACTACTACCTGAGGGATCCCCCTTACTCCTCATCCCTCTACTACTACCCGAGGGATCCCCCTTACCCTTTATCCCTCTACTACTACCCGAGGGATCCCCCCTTACTGCTCATCCCTCTACTACTACCCGAGGGATCCCCCTTACTCCTCATACTCTACTACTACCTGGGGGATCCCCCTTACTCCTCATACTATACTACTATACCCTTAACATGAAGGGAGCTCTGCTATCCCATAATAGCCACAGACATCTCATAGTAATCTGAGGGAGCTCTGACATCCCATAATAGTCACCACAGCCAGGCATCCCATAATAACCTGAGGGAGACTGACATCCCATAATAATCACCAGGCATCCCATAATAACCCGAGGGATATTGACATCCCATAATAATCACCATGCATCCCATAATAACTTCTAAGGAATCTGACATCCCATAATATGCCCCCTCCTACCGACATCCCATAATAAGCCTGTCAACGCACCTCACACAGTGTCGGGTTTCCCTCCATGGCAACCTCAGTCCAGGCACTGAGTGGTCCTCCTCATCACAGTGCTATGTCCATCCTGAGAACCTGAGGGATCACTATCACTCCTCATACCTCCACCATCACCTGAGGGATCACTATCACTCTTCATACCTCCACCATCACCTGAGGGATCACTATCACTCCTCATACCATCACCTGAGGAATCACTATCACTCCTCATACCTCCACCATCACCTGAGGGATCACTATCACTCCTCATACCTCCACCATTACCTCAGGGATCACTATCACTCCTCATACCATCACCTGAGGAATAACTATCACTCCTCATACCTCCACCATCACCTGAGGGATCACCATCACTCCTCATACCTCCACCATTACCTCAGGGATCACTATCACTCCTCATACCTCCACCATCACCTGAGGGATCACTATCACTCCTCATACCTCCACCATCACCTGAGGGATCACTATCACTCCTCATACCTCCACCATCACCTGAGGGATCACTATCACTCCTCATATCATCACCATCACCTGAGGGATCACTATCACTCCTCATACCTCCACCATCACCTGAGGGATCACTATCACTCCTCATACCTCCACCATCACCTGAGGGATCACTATCACTCCTCATATCATCACCATCACCTGAGGGATCACTATCACTCCTCATACCTCCACCATCATCTGAGGGATCACCATCACTCCTCATACCTCCACCATTACCTCAGGGATCACTATCACTCCTCATACCTCCACCATTACCGGAGGGATCACTATCACTCCTCATACCATCACCATCACCTGAGGGATCACCATCACTCCTCATACCTCCACCATTACCTCAGGGATCACTATCACTCCTCATACCTCCACCATTACCTGAGGGATCACTATCACTCCTCATACCTCCACCATCACCTGAGGGATCACTATCACTCCTCATACCATCACCTGAGGAATAACTATCACTCCTCATACCTCCACCATCACCTGAGGGATCACCATCACTCCTCATACCTCCACCATTACCTCAGGGATCACTATCACTCCTCATACCTCCACCATTACCTGAGGGATCACTATCACTCCTCATAACTCCACCATCACCTGAGGGATCACTATCACTCCTCATACCATCACCATTACCTGAGGGATCACTATCACTCCTCATACCTCCACCATTACCTGAGGGATCACTATCACTTCTCATATCTCCACCATAACCTGAGGGATCACTATCACTCCTCATACCATCACCTGAGGGATCACTATCACTCCTCATACCTCCACCATCACCTGAGGGATCACTATCACTCCTCATACCTCCACCATCACCTGAGGGATCACTATCACTCCTCATACCATCACCTGAGGGATCACTATCACTCCTCATACCTCCACCATCACCTGAGGGATCAACATCACTCCTCATACCTTCACCATTACCTCAGGGATCACTATCACTCCTCATACCTCCACCATTACCTGAGGGATCACTATCACTCCTCATACCTCCACCATCACCTGAGGGATCACCATCACTCCTCATACCTCCACCATCACCTGAGGGATCACTATCACTCCTCATACCTCCACCATCACCTGAGGGATCACCATCACTCCTCATACCTCCACCATTACCTCAGGGATCACTATCACTCCTCATACCTCCACCATTACCTGAGGGATCACTATCACTCCTCATAACTCCACCATCACCTGAGGGATCACTATCACTTCTCATACCTCCACCATTACCTCAGGGATCACTATCACTCCTCATACCTCCACCATCACCTGAGGGATCACTATCACTCCTCATATCATCACCATCACCTGAGGGATCACTATCACTCCTCATACCTCCACCATCATCTGAGGGATCACCATCACTCCTCATACCTCCACCATTACCTCAGGGATCACTATCACTCCTCATACCTCCACCATCATCTGAGGGATCACCATCACTCCTCATACCTCCACCATTACCTCAGGGATCACTATCACTCCTCATACCTCCACCATTACCGGAGGGATCACTATCACTCCTCATACCATCACCATCACCTGAGGGATCACCATCACTCCTCATACCTCCACCATTACCTCAGGGATCACTATCACTCCTCATACCTCCACCATTACCTGAGGGATCACTATCACTCCTCATACCATCACCTGAGGAATAACTATCACTCCTCATACCTCCACCATCACCTGAGGGATCACCATCACTCCTCATACCTCCACCATTACCTCAGGGATCACTATCACTCCTCATACCTCCACCATTACCTGAGGGATCACTATCACTCCTCATACCTCCACCATCACCTGAGGGATCACCATCACTCCTCATACCTCCACCATCACCTGAGGGATCACTATCACTCCTCATACCTCCACCATCACCTGAGGGATCACCATCACTCCTCATACCTCCACCATTACCTCAGGGATCACTATCACTCCTCATACCTCCACCATTACCTGAGGGATCACTATCACTCCTCATAACTCCACCATCACCTGAGGGATCACTATCACTTCTCATACCTCCACCATTACCTCAGGGATCACTATCACTCCTCATACCTCCACCATCACCTGAGGGATCACTATCACTCCTCATATCATCACCATCACCTGAGGGATCACTATCACTCCTCATACCTCCACCATCACCTGGGGGATCCCCCCTCATTCTTCATACATCTACTATCACCTGAGGGATCCCCCTCATGCCTCATCCCTCTACTACAACTTGAGGTATATCCCTCACTCCTCATCCCTCTACTACTACCTGAGGGATCCCCCTCATTCCTCATCCCTCTACTATTATCTGAGGGATCTCCCTTACTCTTCACCCCTCTATTACTGCCTGGGGGATCCTTCTCACTCCTCATACCTCCACAATCACCTGGAGATCAGCTCACTCCTCATCCCTCTACTACAACCTGAGTGATCCCGCTAAATCCTCATTCCTCTACTACTACCTGAGGGATCCTTCTCACTCCTCATCCCTCTACTGTATCTGAGGAATCTCTCCTCACTGCGCATCCCTCTAATGTCCCTGAGGGGTCACTTCTCAATCCTCCCTCTACCATTACCTGAGGATCCCCTCTACTATTATTCTAATGGATCCTCTCTCATTCTTTATCACTCTGGAATCACTCCTCACTTCTCTTCCCTTTACCATCCCCACCTAAGGGAACCCCTCTCACTCTTCATCCCTCAATGGTATCTGAGGGATCCCCCTTACTTTTCATCTCTCCACCATTACTCGGGGGATCGCCCTCACTCTTTATCCCTCTACCATTACCTGAAAAATTCCCCTCACTTTTCATCCCTCTGCTGTACCTGAGGGATCCGCCTTATGCCCCGTACACACGGTCGGACATTCCGACGGAATATGTGCGATTGGAGCTTGCTGTCGGAAATTCCGACCGTGTGTGGGCTCCATCGGACTTTTTCCATCGGAATTTCCGACACACAAAATTTGAGAGCAGGCTATAAAATTTTCCGACAACAAAATCCGATCCTTTAAATTCCGATCGTGTGTAGACAAATCCGACGGACAAAGTGCCACGCATGCTCAGAATAAATTAAAAGACGAAAGTTATTGGCTATTTAACCGTTTATAGGCCCGACGTACGTGTTTTACGTCACCGCGTTCAGAACGATCGGATTTTCCAACAACTTTGTGTGACCGTGTGTATGCAAGACAAGTTTGAGCCAACATCCGTCGGAAAAAATCCATGGATTTTGTTGTCGGAATGTCCGATCAATGTCCGATCATGTGTACAGGGCATTACTCTTCATTCTTCCACTACTACCTGGGGGATCACCCACACTCTTCATCCCTCAACTGTACCTGGGGGATCCCTCCTCACTTTTCATTTCTCTACTATCACCTGAGGGATCCTCTTAACTCTTCATCCTTCTACCATTACCTAAAGGATTACCTCCCCACTCCTCACCCCTCTACCATTACCCAGGGAGTCCCACTCACACTTCATCTCTCAACTGTACCTGAGGGATCTTCCTCACTTCTCATGCCTCCACCATTACCTGGGGGATCCCCTAAACTATTCATCCCTTCATCTTTACCTTGAGGATCCCCCCTCACTCTTCATTCCTCAACTCTACCTGAGGGATCCCCCTCACTTTTCATCCCTCCAAAACTGCTTGAGGGACCCCCCTGACTCCTCATCCCTCTACCATTATTTGAGGGATCCCCCCCTCATTCTTATCCCTCAACTGTACCTAAGGGATCCCCCTTTACTCCTTATCTCTCCACTGTTACCCAGGGGATCCCCCTAACTCTTCACCCCTCCATCTTTACCCAGAGAATTCCCCTCATGCTTCATCCTTCAACTTTACCTGGGAGATCCGTCTCATTTTTTTTTATGCCTCTACCACTACCTGAGGGATCCCCCTGACTCCTCATCCGTCTACCATTACCTGAGGGATCCCTCCACACTCCTCATCTCTCCAAAGGATACCTCCTCACTCAGCATCCCTCTACAATACCTGAGGAATACCTTCTCACTCTTTATTTCTCTGCCATACCTGAGGGATTCCCCCGCACTCTGGATCCCTCTACCACCAATGTACTCCTCACAGTCCTATCACTAACTCTCCCAGTGCTCAGGAGCTCTGTTATGTAATACAATGTGACATCACTGTAACATGCTTATTCTACTCACATGGTGCTGACATTCATAATGCCAGGGCCCCTTGAACCATTCAACCCAGTCTCTTCTTCTAGAAGATGCTTCTAGTCTGAAGAAGTCCTCTGCTTTCATGGAATAGAATGGAACTTTCTATGCTGCTGACGCAATAGTAAACCACTTTGTTGAAAGGAAAGCTTGGTGTTCTTTATCCCCCTATGGCCCTTTTGCTTCCCAGTGCAGGCCTCAGAGGCATATTGAACAACTATGGGCTTCAAACTCTGGTCAATCTAGGGGAGCCTCAAAACTGTATAGTTGGCCATTGAAAATGGTGGATTGGTTGTCCTTCCCTACCCACCAGCAGCTTCAGAGGGTATCCGAACTATGGTAACCTCAAAGCTGTATGGTTGCTCATTGAAAATGGTGGATTGGTGGTCCTTCTCTGCCCACCAGCAGTTTCAAATTGTGGTCTAGCTAGGGTAGCCTCAAAGCTGTATGGTTGGTCATTGAAAATGGCCTACATACTTGTACGTATTTATATTTTTTGTGCAATAACATAGAGACCTGCAAACTCCATGTGGCTGGAGTCATCCTTTTCACATTCTATTCATTATACAGTTTTTAACAATATAAATTGTGTCAACTTTTCAATCCATTTATTATTTTATTTTGTCATCATAATGTAACATTACAGTTGTTAGACCAATTACTGCAGCTGTGATCTTCTTTTAACTATTTCAGACTCTGTATGAACCAGACACGTCCAAAGAGCTGAGGATGTTGAGCGGAACCAACCACACAGGGCTCAAAAATCTGAATATTTAGTCTAAAAGTATAGCCAAATAAGAAGGAAGCGGTGGTCTCTCTGCAGAAGTTTTAGATCAAGCAGGGAAGGGTCAATAATAATAGAGGATTGGTAGTTCTTCTCTGCCTACCAGCAGCTTCAGAGGGTGGCCGAACTATGGTAGACTCAGAGCTGTATAGTTGGTAATTGAAAATGGTGTATTGGTGGACCTTTCCTGCCCACCAGCAGTTGATGAAGGTGTCTGAGCTATGGTATCCTCAGAGCTGTATAGTTGGTCATGGGAAATGGTGGATTAGTGGTCCTTCCCTGCCCACCAGCAGCTTTAGAGGGTGGCCGAGCTATGGTAGCCTCAAAGTTGTATGGTTGGTCATTGAAAATGGTGGATTGGTGGTCTTTTTCTGCCCACCAGCACTTCAGAGTGTGGTCGAGCTATGTTATCCTCAAAGCTGTATGGTTGGTCATTGAAAATGGTATGTTGGTTGACCTTCCCTGCCCACCAGCAGCTTTAGAGGGTGGCCAAGCTATGTTTTCCTTAAAGCTTAATGGTTGGTCATTGCAAATGGTGGATTGGTGGTCTTTCCCTGCCCACCAGCAGCCTCAGAGGGTGGCCAAGCTATGGTAGCCTCAAAGCAGTATGGTTGGTCATTCAAGATGGTGGATTGGTGGACCTTCCCTATCCACCAACAGCTTCAGAGGGTGGCTGAGCTATGGTAGCCTCAAAGCTGTGTGCTTGGTCATTGAAGATGGTGGATCGGTGGATCATCCCTGCCCACCAGCAGCTTCAGAGTGTGCCCGAGCTATGGTAGCCTCAAAGCTGTATGGTTGGTCATTGACCAGGAGTGGTTGGTCATGACTGGGAGTGAATGAAAAATCTCTTTGAAAGTAATATCTTCTTTTTGGTGTCACAGGGAACAGGTGTCCCCATTGGAAGAGTTCCTCTTTAGCCTTTAACCACTTGATGATGTACATCGGTAGAATGGCACGGGTGTGCGAATGGGCGTACCTGTACGTCCCTCCGTCATCGCAGGCTAGCGGGCGCCCACATGCTCCCGGCAGCGGTCCCGCGGAATCCATGGCCCGCGGTGGTGGCAAAGAGAGGCAGAACAGGGAGATGCCTATGTAAACAAGACAATTCCCTGTTCTGGCTAGTGACATGAGAGGGATCTACTGCTCCCAGTGATTGGGAACCGTGATCTCTGTCATGTCCTAGTGAGCCCATCCCCCCCTACAGTTAGAACACGCTGAGGGAACACACATTTAACCCCTTGATCGCCCCCTAGTGTTAACCCCTCCCCTGCCAGTGACATTTATACAGTAATCAGTGGCTATTTTTAGCTCTGATCGCTGTATAAATGTCAATGGTCCCAAAATAGTGTCAAAAGTGTCCGATCTGTCCACCGCAGTGTCGCATAAAAATCGCTTATCACCATAATTACAAGTAAAAAAATAAATAAATAATAAAAATGACATAAATCTATCACCTATTTTGTAGACGCTATAACTTTTGCGCAAACCAATCAATATACGCTTATTGCGATTTTTGTTTTTTTGTTTTTTTACCAAAAATATGTAGAAGAATACATATCGGCCTAAACTAAGGAAGAATTTTTTTTTTTTTTTTGTCATATTTATTATAGCAAAAAGTAAAAAATAATGTGTTTTTTTTTTTTTTTAATCAAAATTGTCGCTCTTTTTTTATTTATAGCACAAAAAATAAAAACCGCAGAGGTGATCAAATACCACCAAAAGAAAGCTCTATTTGTGGGGAAAAAAAGGACGTAATTTTTGTTTGGGTACAGCGTCCCACGACCGCGCAATTGTCAGTTAAAGCGATGCAGTGCCGAATCGCAAATTAATGGTCATTAAGAGGGTAAAATCTTCCGGGGCTGAAGTGGTTAAAGTAGATGCAAACCCTAACTGAATGATCGTTCGTTTGCTAAAACGCCTGTTATGCTTGTTTTGTTACAATACTTGTTTTTATCTTTATTTTGTATTTGTTGCCTCTCAGTGCTGCTGATCTCCCGCAGCCTCTTCCCAGCGACTTCCTGGCCCTCTGGCGATGGTTGCGCGGCGTTTCTCAGGTTGGGCTTCCCGGTGGTGACATCGGTTGACCACGTCTGACTAATGTGTGTTGAAATGGCCACCTGTAGTTTCCATGGGAAGCCCTTTGTGATAGGGTGACAACGTAAGGAGGCGGGGACAGAGTGTTGTCAGCCTATAACAGGAAGTGCCACACCTTCATGGCAGGATCACCAGATATTAATTACAACTCTTTGAATAGCAATTAACATATTGAAGCTCATATTGAGATTTTAGTGATTTGGGGTTTCCATAAGGATGTACAATGGGTGACATGTTCTATGAAGTCATCAGGTGACAACTCTTCTGATCAGGCAAGGGAAAGTGGCCATTGTGCTACAAGCACACCTGAGCCAAAACCCCTCCCCCGCACCTCAATTAATGTGCGTCCACATTCAAAAACAAGCAGGGAAGGAGTGGCTACTTCTAGACTCCACCCCCCCATGATGCAATGCGTCACCCACACTCTTCCCGCTCACTGCCCCACCCTTGCTGCACATTCCTCACTCTCAGAGCATGTGTCACTGCTTCTTAAAGGGGAAGTACGGCGTATTTTCAGCAAATTGCTTTGGCAACGCTAAAATATTATTTTGGTCCTGCCAATAAAGCTTGTTTACATTTGAATGTGAATATTTGGCGTTAATAATGCAAGGTTTACGTTACAATGAATTTTCTTGTTATTTTTACATATAAATATTTGTATATTATAATATATCTTTAAAATAAATTAAAATTAATTCCACGCTTAGGATAAAGAGGTATGCAGCCTCCCCTAAATCACCCCCCCCAAAAGAGGGTGAAATAGAAGTATATAAAAGAAGGTAAGGGGTAAGTGGCGCTCCCTGAACTAATGGGAAAGAGTTCCCTATATATATATATATATAAAGACAAAATCATCACCTAAGTGTGTCGTTCTCAAAGCCACCTAAAATGATAAAAATGGATGTGATACAAAAAAAAATATAACAATGACCGTATATAGGTAAAGATATTAACAGCAATACATCAATTAGTTGTGGTGCAGCAATGTGTGCAAACCGCTACCCGCGATATAATCAAAAATATATCCAGTAATCCTATTAGCAGGAGGGGGAAATGGGAATACCACCCAAATTATTCCCCCCCGCTATCACCAAAAAATAACCTTGATTGACAGAAATAGTAAGTCCACGTGATAAGTGTCCACCTCAGCAATATAAACAATCAATAATGAAAAATAATAAAAAGCAGCAAGGTGGAAAATATATTATAGGTGGCAATTAAAAATAAATAAAAATAAATAAAAAATAAAAATAAAATGATGTAATGCTGTTAATATATTTACCTATATATGGTTATTGTGTCATATATACGTATATTAAAATTTTTGTATCACACCCATTTTTATAATTTTAGGGGGCTTTGAGAACGACACACTTAGGTGATAATTTTGTCAGCATATATATATAGGGAACTATTTCCTATTAGGAAGCCCAGGGAGCGCCACTTACCCCTTACCTTCTTTTATATAATATATCTTTATTACATATATGTTAAATATATATAAATATATATATATAATTAATAATAATAATATATTATTCAGCATGTCAGCATGATATCCCCCCCACTCTGTATAAAAAGCTCTGACCACTAGTAGCTCTATGGCCACTAGATGGAGCTAATAATCATAGGAAATCAATATTTATTAGCTCAGCATTTCAGCATCTCTATTCTCCCTTTTGAATGAATAAAATCATTTGACCAGTGGCGGCTGGTGGTATATCTGTTTTGGGGGGGGGGTGACAGACAATCCAACAACTGCAAACCGCCCCCCTCCAGGTCGGTCACCAGCCAGCCCCGCACTTACCCCATCTAGGTCGCGGGCAGCGCTTCCTCCTCGTCGGCTTCACCCTGTGTCTCCTCCTCCTCAGCTTCGGCGGCTTCCCCTGCGTCTCCTCCTGGGAGTACTGGGGCGGTACTGGGAGGTGGGTAGGGGATGAAACCAAGGGGGTGGTACTGGGAGGTGGGTAGGGGGTGGAACCAAGGGGGTGATACTGGGAGGTGGATAGGGGATGGAACCAAGGAGGAGGTACTGGGAGGTGGGTAGGGGGTGGAACCAAGGGATGGTACTTGGAGGTGGGTAGGGGGTGGAATCAAGGGATGGTGCTCAGAGGTGGGTAGGGGGTGGAACCAAGGGGTCGATACTGGGACGTGGGTAGGGGGTGAAACCAAGGGGGCGGTACTGGGAGGTGGGTAAGGGGTCGAACCAAGCGATGGTACTTGGAGGTGGGTAGGGGTGGAATCAAGGGGCGGTACTGGGAGGTGGGTAGGGGTGGAATCAACGGATGGTGCTCAGAGGTGGATAGGGGGTGGAACCAAGGGGGTGATACTGGGAGGTGGGTAGGGGGTGAAACCAAGGGGGCGGTACTGGGAGGTGGGTAGGGTGTGGAACCAAGGGGGCGGTACTGGGAGGTGGGTAGGGGGGTAGAATCAAGGGATGGTGCTCAGAGGTGGGTAGGGGGTGAAACCAAGGGGGCGGTACTGGGAGGTGGGTAGGGGGTGGAACCAAGTGGGCGGTACTGGGAGGTGGGTAGGGGAAGGAACCAAGGAGGCGGTACTGGGAGGTGGGTAGGGGGTGGAACTAAGGGGGTGGTACTGGGAGGTGGTTAGGGAGTGGAACCAAGGGGGTGGTACTGGGAGGTGGGTAGGGGGTGGAACCAAGGGGGAGGTACTGTTAGGTGGGTAGGGGGTGGAACCAAGGGGCAGTACTGGGAGATGGGTAAGGGGTGGAACCAAGAGGGTGGTACTGGGAGGTGGGTAGGGGGTGGAACCAGGGGGGCAGTACTGGGATGTGGGTAGAGGGTGGAACCAAGGGGGCGGTACTGGGAGGTGGGTAGGGGGTGGAACCAAGGGATGGTGCTCAGAGGTGGGTAGGGGGTGGTACCAAGGGGGCGGTAGTGGGAGGTGGGTAGGGGGTGGAACCAAGGGGGTGGTACTGGGAGGTGGGTAGGGGTGGAACCAAGGGGGTGGTACTGGGAGGTGGGTAGGGGGTGGAACCAAGGGGATGGTACTGGGAGGTGGGTAGGGGGTGGAACCAAGGGGGGCGGTACTGGGAGGTGGGTAGGGGGTGGAACCAAGGGGGGCGGTACTGGGAGGTGGGTAGGGGGTGGAACCAAGGGGGTGGTACTGGGAGGTGGGTAGGGGGTGGAACCAAGGGGATGGTACTGGGAGGTGGGTAGGGGGTGGAACCAAGGGGGGCGGTACTGGGAGGTGGGTAGGGGGTGGAACCAAGGGGGTGGTACTGGGAGGTGGGTAGGGGGCAGAACCAAGACATGGTTCTCAGAGGTGGGTAGGGGGCGGAGACAAGAAGTAACTCAGGGGGAGTTCCTGCACCTATTCTCTGAGAAATAAAGCCCTGCTCTTCACTGATACATTTGCAGGAGAGCTTGTACTGTTGGAAAACAACAGACTTACTGGCAGGATCACCAGGTAAAAAATTAAGGAAAGAAAGCCTAAAAAAGAAAACGAATGCAGCCATCAAATCTAAGGACTGATAAGCTGCAATATAAGAAATGTTTGCTTTTGGGTCTAATACGTCTTTAATGAAGTGTATAAAACAAGTCGTAGGTGTTAGGGACGGGTGAGAGTTGAATAAGCCTCCGTATTTACAGGACAGGTACAAACGATTTTTTTTTTTGGGGTGACGCATTGGATAACGACGATCGATGTACGCAGTTCTTTATTGATGCCTAAAGGGAGATGAATGGAGGGAGCGCCCCGGCCGCCCCCTCCTGGCTGTATAGGTGGATGGCCGGCGGTATAACAAAGACAATATATTATCACTATGCATGCTGACTATAATCACCACCATGTGATCCCATCAGTACAAAGATTACCCAGCATGCTCTGCTCCCTCCATACATATGAGGCGGGTGGACGTCTCTTCTAGTCCCCCGGGGGGGGGGGCGCCCTCCTCGCTGCACACATTTCCATATTTCCCAGCTGTCCCTCTTCACTCATCATCTTTACATCCTCATTGTTTCTTTGTTGTGACAACACGACGAACTTCACGTTCTTCCTAATAATGTCATTACAATCCGCCTTTTACTCCAGCCGATCGTCACATGTATCACTTCTCTACATTATTATTAAAGTAGATGTCACCCTTCATTGCTAAAAACACTTTGTATCAGAATAATATCATTTTTTTTTTTTTTTTAATGGCAGATTTGTTTTCACTTTCATTCTTTTTTTTTAGAGTCTCAGTGCTGCTGATCTCCTGCAGCCTCTTTGCAGCCATTTCCTTCACCATTTCTTAGGGAGAGTTTCCGGATGGTGACAATGGAGGACCGTGACGGTTTGTAGTCTCCTTTGGAAGCCATGTGACAGTGCCAGGGGGGGGGGGGGCCAGAGCGTTATACAGAGGGGGGTCCTTAGCACACCTGCAGGCTAAGCAGGAAACGTAACCGAACTAATCTGGGGGAGGGGGCTGAGCTCTGTAGTACTGGGGGGTGTGGAAAGAGTTTTGTAGTGGGGGGGGGGGTATGAGGGGTTGATGGAAAAGCTCTGTGCTGGGGAAGGAGGGTGCGGGCTTTGTTATGGCGTTTCTTCCACCACCGACACAGAGACATTTGTTCATTCCAGTGACACCACCGACACAAGGACATTTATTCCTTCCAGTGACACCACCGACATAGAAACATTTATTCCTTCCAGTGACACCATCGACACAGGGACATTTATTTCTTCCAGTGACACCACCGACATAGAAACATTTATTCCTTCCAGTGACACCACCGACACAGGGACATTTATTCCTTCCAGTGACACCATCGACACAGAGACATTTATTCCTTCCAGTGACACCACCGACACAGGGACATTTATTCCTTCCAGTGACACCACCGACACAGGGACATTTATTCCTTCCAGTGACACCACCGACACAGGGACATTTATTCCTTCCAGTGACACCACAGACACAGAGACATTTATTCCTTCCAGTGACACCATCGACACAGGGACATTTATTCCCTCCAGTGACACCACCGACACAGGGACATTTATTCCTTCCAGTGACACCACAGACACAGGGACATTTATTCCTTCCAGTGACACCACCGACATAGGGACATTTATTCCTTCCAGTGACACCACAGACACAGGGACATTTATTCCTTCCAGTGACACCACAGACACAGGGAGATTTATTCCTTCCAGTGACACCACCGACACAGGGACATTTATTCCTTCCAGTGACACCACCGACACAGGGACATTTATTCCTTCCAGTGACACCACCGACACAGGGACATTTATTCCTTCCAGTGACACCACAGACACAGGGACATTTATTCCCTCCAGTGACACCACAGACACAAGGACATTTATTCCCTCCAGTGACATTACTAATGCAGGGTCTTTTTTTGCCATAGTTAGTCCCATATTTGGGAACTGATTAGAAACATTTCCGTTGACTGCAGTGTACCACAAATATTTTGACAGATGCTCTGTCCCCTTCTCCACCCAATGGGGGGTTGTGGTGGTTATAGATGGGATGGGGATGTGGGGTGTTGGGGTTCTAAGGAGGAAAGGAGGGTGGTGGGGTGTTTGGTTTTCCATCTTCTCCCCGGGCACTGGATGACCTTGTTCTGCCAGCCTGCCAGCTATGGGACATCCAGTATATAGCAATACACAAGCAGAGAGCAGGCTCACCTGGAGGCAATACTTTCCTCCTTACAGATGTTATAAATGCTGGGGGAAAAACCCTGCAAGACAAAGGCATAATGAGCTAGTATGCATTGCATACTAGCTCATTATGAAATGCTTAGCTTAGAACGATGCTATAATGCTTATGATATATCTAGTTCAGGGGTGTGGCGCACCCCTGAACTAGATACACCATACACCATCTCCAGAATGTTACTTCCGGTTTACGCAGGCTCCAGCGCTGTGATTGGCCCGAGCCGCGATGACGTCACGCCCACGCGTGTGTGCGCACGGTCACGGCACAGCAGCTGTAGAAACGGCACGAGCGCCCCCTTTCCTCCGTGCGCATGTGCTGATGACGTCGACACATGCGGATACAGTGGATATCTCCTAAACGGTGCAAGTTTAGGAAAATTTTGCGATACCTACATGCAGACCCCCCCAACTTTCTGAGATTGGAAGGAGGGACACCTATCAGCAAATTATGCAGGCATAGGACACGCCCCCTTGCCACGCCCCCTTAAAGGAGAATTGTACAAAAAAACAAGATTGGTTAAACCCACAAGTGCTTTTTTTACCACTATTGTTCCTTTATATTGGCTTTTGGAATTTACAAATGCAGCAATTTAGAAAGCAGATGACAGGTTTAGCGCTGGGAAAACACTTTTTGATAGATAAAAAGTGCATTTTATATACAATTATATAGATCAGACCAAAATGAGGGACAAATGAGGGAGGAATGAGGGACAGAGGGACATTGCTCCAAATCAGGGACAGTCCCTCGAAATCAGGGACAGTTGGGAGCGATCCCTACATGTAAGCCTTATTATAGGGTCACCTGTAGGCAAAAGTGGTTCTAAAGGGTTTACAATCGCTTTAAAGGTACAGGAAGACTCCAAAGCCCAGACATCTCCTTCACAAGGCAGCAGAAGGCTTCCAGTCATGTGTTTGCACCAAATCCAAAAAAAAAGGCAACAATGGCAGCCGCTCTGATCTGTTTGAAACTAACAAAAAGGGAAGAGGGCATACGGCAGGACAATATAAAAACAATACAAGGGGTCCCCAGCACACCTTCAAGATAAGTAGCAAAAAAAAAAAGAACTCTAACTCATTTGTTTCAATCTTTTAAGCAGGGGTGGGCAACCTTAAAGGGGTTGTAAACCCTCGAGGTTTGCATTTTATGCATTAAGGGGAAAAACCTTCTGTGCTGCAGCAGCGCCCTCGAGCCCCCGTTTTACTCACCCGAGCCCCGCAATTCCCACGACGGGAACGAGCACACCAACTCCAGCCGTTGTCTCGTTTCCCGATTGATTTGTTGATAGCAGCGCAGCCATTGGCTCCTGCCGCTGTCAATCAAATCCAATGACTCGGGCGCCGGGGGGGCAGAGCCGAGTCCCGCTGTCCGCTGCAGGACACGGGAGCGCACCCGTACGGGTGCCCCAAAGGGAGAGCGCTTCTCCGGCGGGACAATCAAGAAGAGGAGCCAGGAGCGCCGCGGAGGGACCTCAGAAGAGGAGGATCGGGGCCACTCTGTGCACAGCGGAGGTAAGTATGACATGTTTGTTATTTGTTTTTTTTTTTTTAATATGGAACCTTTAAAACTCATTTAACCACTTCAATACCGGCACTTACACCCCCTTCCTGCCCAGGCCAATTTTCAGCTTTCAGCGCTGTCACATTTTAAATGACAATTACGCGGTCATACAACACTGTACACAAACTACATTTTTAACATTTTCTTCCCACAAATAGAGGTTTCTTTTGGTGGTATTTCATCACCTCTGCTGTTTTTATTTTTTGCTAAACAAATAAAAAAAAAAGACCGAAAATTTTGAAAAAAAAAAAAGTTTTTCTTTGTTTCTGTTATAAAATTTTATAAATAAGTAAGTTTTCTCCTTCACTGATGGGCACTGATAAGGCGGCACCAACGATGGGCACTGATAGGTGGCATTGGTGGGTGACACTGATATGCAGCACTAATGGGCACTCATAGGTGGCACTGAAAGGCTGCACTGATGGCTACTTATGGGTGGCACTGATAGGCATCACTAGTGGCACTGGCAGGCATTTTAACTTGCCACTGATTGGCAGCAGGCTGGGCACTGGTTGGCCTATCCCTGGTGGTCTAGGGTGGCATCGCTGGTGGTCCTGGGTGGGCACCCTCAGGGGGGCTGTTCTGATAAACAATCAGCACAGACCCCCCTGTCAGGAGAGCTGCCGATTGGCTCCCCTCTACTCGCGTCTGTCAGACCCGAGTGAGGAAAAGCCGATTAACGGCTCTTCCTGTTTACATCGTGATCAGCCGTGATTGGAGACGGTTGATCATGTGGTAAAGAGCCTCCATCAGGGGGGAGGGGGTGGCATAACCCCTTGTTTGAGTCACGGTTTACCGCCCCCTATCCCTACCCTGAGGCAGCAGCCAAAGTTGTACATATGCTGCAACAGGAATTAAACCCCCTGTTGCTTTTGGTGGGTGCTACCAATCACACCCCCCGTTTCAAGTAAATGAGGCCACTCTGCAAACGCCCCGCAGCGGCATGCTTCTGTGGGGTCCAAAGGGTTAAAAAAAGGTGGTAAAACAGCAACACAACGCTGCCTGCTTTAACCCTTTGTTTGTTGTACTGCACAAGGTTGTGGGGCACTTGCAGAGCGGCCTCATTCACTTGAATGGGTCATGCTTGTCAGGTGCTACACCCTCCAACCATGAGAGGGCGTATGACTCCTGCTGTGGCTGTGACAGGTGTACACCCCCTGACTACTGCAGCTGAAGGGGGTGCTGTCGGGGGATGAAAAAAAAAAACATCCTAATTATGGGGTTTTACCACCCCACCAAACTGCAAAATGTAAACCGTTACTGTTCTGAGCCCTATAAGGCAGCTTTCACACTGATGTG